>NW_013671940.1:8066-10195 GCF_000517525.1 Limulus polyphemus | reverse complement strand
TCACTCGCTAATGTACCCAGAATTAGCAATTCCTTATTTATTTACTGGTCACTGGTTGGGTTGTCATACAAGCTTTTCTTAATCAGTCAAATAAGCCATACTATGATACTTTTCTTTACTAAAATATTGTCTTTTACATACAAATCTTCACAAAGATGTGAATACTTTCCTCCTTATGCTACATATAAAACATCACACTTAAAATAGTTCTTGCACCATTAGGTTACACTATGGAACTATTATCTCACTGTCACTTAATATTGAAAAAAATGAAATACCTGAACATTCTAAAAATGTTGTTACATGTGCTAAGTCTGCTTTAAGAAAATTTAAATTCATGCTGAGAAACCAAAACACATAAAGATGTGTGTGTGTGCAAAGCAACAAAAATAAATAACAGAAGAATTCATGTGTAAAAAAAACAAAACAAAAATGTGTAAAGGGTGGAATGGTCGGGTTTCACAGTTGTTTCATTTGTACTGGTCACTCACTGTTCTATTGCATGTAGAATGTCACTAGGGAGGTCATAGCTCTGTTAGGGAAGAAAACAAGCTAATCACACACACATAAACTACACTTCAAATCACTAACCGTGCAGGAACATCAAATCATGCTACATTTTTATATACTTCCTCATCATATGTAAGTAAATCCAATCATTAGCAAACACAAAATTAAATCTATTATCTTACATTTTTCCAGACTAAATAGAAAACTAACCAAACTTGTTATTTGCTATCTTCATTAGTGATTAAACACTTTACTAAAGACAGAGAGGTGGACAAACTCATAAAGTTTTCAACTGTACTATAAAACAAGATTGCATGTAATGAAAGTCAATATGTTATTCTAGAAAACCACAGCAGTCTTCACATTACTCCTGTGCTTCGACATATATATATTAGTCAAGAATTTAAATTATCAGTAGCAATTAGAGCTTGAGGACTAACTATGCTGATCACTGTAATTAATTACTTATGAACATCAGTTATGTTGATTACTGTCATGTAAAACAATCGATTAATCAAAAGTATAATATAATTTATTAATAGCATGAAAATAATTCCAATTATTTCTGTTTTCAATTATTATTCAACTATTCAGTAATCAAAATTATGAGTAAATTGACTGGTGTTATGAAAATGAATTAATTGAAATTACTGTTTTCGATTGTTTGAACTATCCAGTAATCAAAATCTTGCCAATATGATTTGTCATTATTATTTTTGATCAATTCAACTTAATAATTTAGTGTCAACTCAAGAAAGTGAAGGTTTTTGATTTCTACCATTTAAAAGTTTTTCCAATTATCCAAGTAACTGAAATAATGACATTATGTATTCTTTGATAGTCGTTTAGGCAGAGTATTCATAATGAAATTTGGTTGAATGGACGGCAACTGCCTGTTCAGGTCTGAAGACGAAACGTTGTCCTCTACACTCTACAGGCGGTTGCCGTCCATTCAACCAAATTTCATCAATGACATTATGTTTGTTATGCACACAGCTATGTAACAAACTAGCTGTGTTCTGCCCATTGCAGGTACTGAATACCCAGTTTTTAGCACATTGTTTTAGGTTCAATAAAAAAATTAATTTAAACTAAAACTAATGACTATCTGCTCAGAAAGTTTTAACGATGCTTTGTTATCAGATACAATCTTCGTCTTTACTTTTCTATACCAGATAAAGCTCAATATGATTAATTTTCTACTCATAAATGTTTACCTATCATTATGATTATATATATATATATATGAAGAAAGAAACAAAAAACAAAGAAATCTTGAATAAAATCAACAACTAATACTTAACCAAACTGTAAACAACACAACTGATACTTAACAAAATTGTACAAATCCAACACAACTAATACTTAACTGTACAAACCCAACACAACTAATGCTTAACTGTACAAACCCAACACAAAAGATTTTTCATTCTTCTGTTTGTTTTATGTACATTTTTAATCCTCTGTTTATGTCCATTTTTCATTCTTCTGTTTGTTTTATGCAGATTTTTCATTCTTCTGTTTGTTTTATGTACATTTTCATTCTTCTGTTTGTTTTATGTACATTTTTCATTCTTCCATTTGTTTTATGTACTATTTTTCATTCTTCTGTTTGTTTA
>NW_013671940.1:2613-7066 GCF_000517525.1 Limulus polyphemus | reverse complement strand
CTGTTTGTTTTATGTACATTTTTCATTAAAACAAGCAGAAGGATGAAAAATGTACATAAAACAAACAGAGATGAAAAATGTACATAAAACAAACAGAAGAATGAAAAATGTACATAAAACAGAGGATGAAAAATCTGCATAAAACAAACAGAGCATGCTCTGTTTCTTTTATGCCGATTTTTCATCCTCTGTTTGTTTTATGTACATTTTTCATTCTTCTGTTTGTTTTATGTCAATTTTTATGCTCTGTTTGTTTTATGTACATTTTTCATGCTCTGTTTCGTTTATGCCGATTTTTCATCCTCTGTTTGTTTTATGTACATTTTTCATTCTTCTGTTTGTTTTATGTACATTTTTCATCCTCTGTTTGTTTTATGTACATTTTTCAAACTTCTGTTTGTTTTATGCAGATTTTTCATGCTCTGTTTGTTTTATGTACATTTTCATTCTTCTGTTTGTTTTATGTACATTTTTCATTCTTCTGTTTATTTTATGTACATTTTTCATTCTTCTGTTTATTTTATGTACATTTTTATGCTCTGTTTGTTTATGTCAATTTTTATGCTCCGTTTGTTTTATGCATATTTTTCATGCTCTGTTTTACATACATTTTTCATTCTTCTGTTGGTTTTATGTACATTTTTTCATTCTTCTGTTTGTTTTATGCAAATTTTTCATCCTCTGTTTGTTTTATGTACATTTTTCATCCTCTGTTTGTTTTATGCAGATTTTTCATCATCTGTTTGTTTTATGTACATTTTTCATCCTTCTGCTTAGTTGTTTTAGGGATCTTATTACTGACGTACATCAATTTGTGATATGCAAACAATAAATATTAAAATCTACAACTTAAACTGCATTTCAATAAAATTCATATTTCAAATACGTATACAGCACCACAAACATTACAATAACAAATATTTAATACAATACACTGAAAGAGTCCATGCTTATTTGGTTGAGATGCTACCAAAGGCCTAGTAAAGAAGGAATGACTACGATCACAGACAATGATGGTTGAAATGCAACAAAAGGCCTAGTAAAGAAGGAATGACTACGATTACAAACAATGATTGTTGAAATGCTACAAAAGGCCTAGTAAAGAAGGAATGACTACAATCACAGACAATGATGGTTGAAATGCAACAAAAGGCCTAGTAAAGAAGGAATGACTACGATTACAAACAATGCTTGTTGAAATGCTACAAAAGGCCTAGTAAAGAAGGAATGACTACAATTACAGATAATGGTGGTTGAAATGCTACAAAAGGCCTAGTAAAGAAGGAATGACTACAATCACAGACAATGATGGTTGAAATGCAACAAAAGGCCTAGTAAAGAAAGAATGACTATGATTACAAACAATGATAGTTGAAATGCAACAAAAGGCCTACTAAAGAAGGAATGACTATGATCACAGACAATGATGGTTGAAATGCTACAAAAGGCCTAGTAAAGAAGGAATGACTACAATCACAGACAATGGTGGTTGAAATGTTACCAAAAGTCTAGTAAAAAAGGAATGACTACAATCACAGACAATGATGGTTGAAATGCTACCAAAGGTCTAGTAAAGAAGGAATGACTACAATCACAGACAATGATGGTTGAAATGCTACAAAAGGCCTTGTAAAGAAGGAATGACTACAATTACAAACAATGATTGTTGAAATGCATTCAATTTTCTCTAAATATCTGGTAAATTATGAGATTTATAATGGTTCTTCTCTATTGTTATACTCCAAATTTTGCACAATACATCATCTAACGCTTGTTAAAGAGGATGATGTCACAATATTGTTTGAATTCTTCATGTTTTGTTCTCCATATTTTCTCCAGCAATTTCTACATGGCTAAAACACAGGATAAATTAATGCATGCATATAAGGTACAAACCTATCTACATGCAATTGGTTCCTTTTGGCAGTAACTAATAACAACAACATTTTAGCAGTGATAAGTCATCTCAGGTATGAAACACCGGCAAATTTAAATAAATCATCATTAACTATTTATTAAACCTTATCTACAACTTGAAATATTTAGTAAACCAACACTTACTTTCATTAAAAACGCTCGCAAGTACTTGTAAGTATTCTTCACACATTCATTCACTAATATCAGATCAAAATTCCCTGGTGTTTCACCTATATATATAAAATTAAACAGAAATATTACTTCAGTTTACAGTAAACATTAACAAGATATTCTAAAGTTAAGTCACCTATTTTACTATACATAAACACTGTTTAACAACTTAAATTAATAACTACTGAAGAACTTTACTGTGTACAAGGACAACATTGTTTTATAACTTTCATTATGAACTACTGAAGAACTTTACTGTGTACAAACATTGTTTTATAACTTACATTATGAACTACTGAAGAACTTTACTGTTTACAAACATTGTTTTATAACTTTCATTATGAACTACTGAAGAACTCTACTGTGTACAAACATTGTTTTATAACTTACATTATGAACTACTGAAGAACTCTACTGTGTACAAACATTGTTTTATAACTTACATTATGAACTACTGAAGAACTTTACTGTGTACAAACATTGTTTTATAACTTTCACTATGAACTACTGAAGAACTTTACTGTGTACAAAGATTGTTTTATAACTTACATTATGAACTACTGAAGAACTTTACTGTGTACAAACATTGTTTTATAACTTACATTATGAACTACTGAAGAACTTTACTGTGTACAAACATTGTTTTATAACTTACATTATGAACTACTGAAGAACTTTACTGTTTACAAACATTGTTTTATAACTTACATTATGAACTACTGAAGAACTTTACTGTTTACAAACATTGTTTTATAACTTTCATTATGAACTACTGAAGAACTTTACTGTGTACAAACATTGTTTTATAACTTTCATTATGAACTACTGAAGAACTCTACTGTGTACAAGGATAACATATTTTAATGTGAACACATAATAAAGACAACACTGTTTTAATTAAGAATAGATATAAACAGAACAGTTGTTTAAACAACACCGTTAGCAGGTTGTAACTTGTTGATAAACTATTTTATCTACATTAATAGCTTACTGTGCAATCAGTATGTGACAACCACATTAATGTCAGTCTTAGAATTTAAAAATCTGTGGGATCAAGTACTCATGAGTCAGCCATTCGGATTTCAGCATTCTCGACCCTCTGAACCAATCCCTCTTCTGGATCCAAGAACCAATTAGGAACACATACAAGCTGAAGAGCCCTCTAGCTCAGTTTTGTTTTTCTATTTGATACATAATACACTGAAGTAACTGACAAATATTCATGATATTGAGTCAAAAACAGCGTCAATCACTTGCCTATTTCAAAAGTACGTTGTCCATATTTATACAAATTATTTGTAAACACTTGCTTTATATATGTAAGGTTTGAATATACCACTGTGTATTCAAAGTTAAACCTAACAATTACCATATTTCATTTCCCCCTGAGCTTTAGACAGTCTTCTTTGAATACTTTCCTCTGTCTCCGTTCCTCTACCCCTCAATCTCTCCTCCTATTTAAGATATTACAAATGATTTTTTATTAACAATATTAATTTACCTGTAGTAACAGGATAATTACAAAAACAATATGTTCAGAGTTATGATAAAATATACATTTTGAAAAACATACAAAAACCTAAGATTTTTTAAAAATCATAATAAAAAAATACTCAAAAGATTTTATTAAATTCTTTAACTTTTAGTAGAAACAGACAAAATATAGTAGTTATAATAAATAATAGAATAAAATAGAGATTTTTCCATGAATATGTTTAGTATTTGTTTTGAATAGTCCGTGTGTAAAGTAATTTTCATGTTAAAATTAAAAAATACTTTTCCTCATCTCAAAAATCTCAAATTTCCTTTGTGTAATCCCTAAAACCTCCTAAATGCATTTCAAACGTTTTTTTTTCAGTAAAATTTTATAGTTTATCTGTTATTTACTATATCCTATCTGAAAATGGGATCGGCCAATTGGACCGACCTCATAACCACCAAAATAAACCTAAATTAACCTTCTTTTCTTTCTAGAATGACTTCAAATTATAACATGAAACTACATTTGTTTATCGTAAGTAACTCTAAGTTCGTAACATTATACATCTGTTTATAATTGAATTTTATTGTTTTATTGACTCGGGGAACGTGCAGCTCACGTTACGCTATCGAATTACATTACCCACTAGCTACTTGCATGCCTCATGAACCATTTTAATCATATTATTATTATTACTTTTTTTACCTAATCTAGTCATAAATAACTTAAAAAGATCCATATTTTTAGATTTTAGTTACTTTTATAATAATAAATAAAGAATAAATTTGAAAAACAAGAAATAAAGTACTTACTTAATCTTCTTTTTTCTTGCTCTCAGGTTTCGAAGACAGTTAACCCTAATTTTTTATACTATAGATAGTAATG
>NW_013671940.1:0-1634 GCF_000517525.1 Limulus polyphemus | reverse complement strand
CACATAGACTTACCAAGACTTGTATACTGGGTAACTAAATAAACACATAGACTTACCAAGACTTGTATACTGGGTAACTAAATAAACACACAAACCTAACAACACATTCATACTAGGCTATTTAATAAACCCAGACTTACCAACACCTGCATACTGGGTGGCTTGATAAACACACAGCGTGGATCAAGGTCTGTTTTCTTTACATTTTTTACACCTTCAACTTCGATGTCCAGAATACAGATACGGCATTGTTTTTGTACATCTTTCACGGCGTTTTTACTGTACAATAATAAACATTTCTTACTTATGTATAACATGAATATTTTTTTAAATTTTATTTAGAACATTCTAGCTGTATTAAAATTTAAAGTGGCTGGAAAGATGTCATCATAAGGTTTAAGTAATTTATCTATACATAAAATAATTAACAGCTTGGTAATATATACACTGTACTTTTTGAGTTATAATGGCATCTATTTTCCAAATGTTTTTTTCCCTTTCTCCAAAGTAGAATTCTGGACATATATTGAATGTTATTTTATAAATGATGTTGGTATTGTGCGATTTTACTAATGATTTTAATTTAGGGTTAGGTTTTTGAGTGAATTTGAAGTCAACAGGTATTTTATATTTAATGGCAAGTTTTGTCCAGTTGTGAATTACTTTTAAACTGATTTCAGCTATAAATAGTAACTGCAGTGTTGTTGTTTGGTATATTTAATATCAATTCCGTTTGTGACGAATTTTGAGGTTTTCGTTCTGGTGGTTGTGAGAGAAGTTTAACTGCCAGTGCTGCCAGTTGAGCAGACTTGAAGCTGTGTTTAAAAGGTTTTTTTTAGTGTATTTACTTTTTGTTTAGTTTCAAGAGAGTAATTCCAGGGGCTGTAGAGACCAGTGTGAGTGTGCTTAAGGTGAATTCTATTCGTGAACTGTGTGTTAAACCTAATAATGTTGAGGTTGTTTGTTATTTTTGTGTTAAATGGTGAATTTAATGTTATGGTGAATGGAGTCCAAAGAATGTTTTGTGTCTTCAGTAGAAGCTAATCCAGCACAAGTGTCATCAACATATCTAGGGATGATGTGTGGCTTGTGTTTTGATCTTTACTGGAGTGAACAGGTGAAACAGGATTGTTTAAACCATCTACGATAACAAGTGAAACATGACTGTTTAAACCATCTACAAGAACAAGTGAAACAGGACTTTTTAAACCATCAACGAAAACAGGTGAAACAGGACTTTTTAAACCATCTACAAGAACAAGTGAAACAGGACTGTTTAAACCATCGACAAAAACAGGTGAAACAGGACTGTTTAAACCATCGACAAAAACAGGTGAAACAGGACTGTTTAAACCATCTAGGAAAACAGGTGAAACAGGACTGTTTAAACCATCTTGGAAATCAGGTGAAACAGGACTGTTTAAACCATCTAGGAAATCAGGTGAAACAGGACTGTTTAAACCATCTAGGAAATCAGGTGAAACAGGATTGTTTAAACCATGTATGAGAACAGGTGAAACAGGATTGTTTAAACCATCTACAAGAACAAGTGAAACAGGACTTTTTAAACCATCGACGAAAACAGGTGAAACAGGACTGTTTAAACCATCTAGGAAATCAGGTGAAACAGGATT
>NW_013671939.1:56954-57638 GCF_000517525.1 Limulus polyphemus | reverse complement strand
GTTAGTGTCTAGGTTGGTACATATGGTGTGTGATAAATGTAGGAGACTTGTTAGTATCTAGGTTGGTACATATGGTGTATGATAGATGTAGGAGACTTGTTAGTATCTAGGTTGGTACATATGGTGTATGATAGATGTAGGAGACTTGTTAGTATCTAGGTTGGTACATATGGTGTATGATAAATGTAGGAGACTTGTTAGTGTCTAGGTTGGTACATATGGTGTGTGATAAATGTAGGAGACTTATGTAGGTTGTTTATGTGTTGGATGAATTGCATGTCTTTATGTAGGTTGTTTATGTGTTGGATGAATTGCATGTCTTTATGTAGGTTGTTTATGTGTTGGATGAATTACATGTTTTTATGTAGGTTGTTTATGTGTTGGATGAATTGCATGTTTTTATGTAGGTTGTTTATGTGTTGGATGAATTGCTTGTCTTTATGTAGATTGTTTATGTGTTGGATGAATTACATGTCTTTATGTAGGTTGTTTAAGTGTTGGACGAATTTCTGGTCTTTATGTAGGTTGTTTATGTGTTGGACGAATTGCTTGTCTTTATGTAGGTTGTTTATGTGTTGGATGAATTGCTTGTCTTTATGTAGGTTGTTTATGTGTTGGATGAATTGCTTGTCTTTATGTAGGTTGTTTAAGTGTTGGATGAATTTCTGGTCTTTATGTAGGTTG
>NW_013671939.1:46662-55954 GCF_000517525.1 Limulus polyphemus | reverse complement strand
CGGCAGGACTTAAATCTGGAGAGTTCCCAATCCACATTCCGCCACTTTTTCACGAATCACTCTTTCAAATTCAACAATTCTAAAACTTTTAAGGCATTAATCGGAGTTTTTAAATCTGTCATTGCGATGTGTCTATTAGAAGACATGAATACTCGGAGCATGTCTGCGACTAGTTTCTGAGCCATCCCGAAGGCAGCACATGAGACACTAACCTGAGTTCTAGTGAACACCATGATTAAAAGTTTTCTCGAAAAGAAAAAATGAAATTCGTAGAGTGAAACATCCAAGAGTACGTTGAAATGACGTTTTCTCACGAGTGATGATATTCGCTGTCCTACCAAGTTCGTCATTACTTTGGGGGGAAAAAAGTGTGTGATTTATTTTGCAACACCCTCTTACTAAAACATGAACTTGACATTAACAGAAGGAAAACCAGCGAAGCTTTATTAATAGAATAAAAAAATCACATAATTAACAAATATCCAGCTACATCTCTGTATGTCCGTGATTGTTATTTCCCCACACGTTACTAATATTGGGCATGTATTTTGTATAATATGTTCCATAGTTGTTTTTTCTTGTTTATATATATTTATTTATTTATTAACTTTTGTTTTTAGCCATAAATAAATGATCAATTCACGCGGATTGATATGTACATACATAAGTAACCACTATCAATTATAGTATTTAAATACATTGTTAAATTGTTGAATGTCGGTTTAAATACGTAATCGTTCTTTACCGTTAAAACTTGTGTACTGGAGAATGATTGCACCAGTGACCAAAACATTGTACCTGTTCTAAATACAAATCTTACTTACTGTAAAAGCTGTAACGTGTAATAAAATATACTTATTCTTGTTAACACTAACTTACACTTTTACATAAAGATAGAGGAAAGCGTATTGAAAAATACCATTAAACTGTCGAAACACTTACAACAATGCGTATAACAAACACTTAACTATACCATTCCGTTTGTAACTAGACTAGAGTAGCTTATTGTTCTTACAACAATTACGTCCAGTAACACAGTATTTTTACAACAATTACGTCCAGTAACACAGTGTTTTTACAACAATTACGTCCAGTAACACAGTGTTTTTACAACAATTACGTCCAGTACTGTGTTTGTAATTAAACTTCATTAACTCAGAGGTTTCTACAACAATTACGTCCAGTACTGTGTTTGTAATTAAACTTCATTAACTCAGAGTGTTTTACAACAATTACTTCCAGTACTGTGTTTGTAACTAGATTTCATTAATTTATTGTTCTTACAACAGTTACGTCCAGTAACAGTATTTTTACAGCAAATACGTCCAGTAACACAGTATTTTTACAACAATTATGTCCAGTACTGTGTTTGTAACTACATTTCACTAACTCCTTGTTTTTACAACAGTTATGTCCAGTAACAGTATTTTTACAGCAAATACGTACTTATATCTAGACTTCACCAACTCAATGTTCATATAACACTGTGTTTCTAACTAGAACTCTCTAACCAGTATTCTTACAAACCTATTTACAACACTATTTGTTCCTGGATGTTAATAACCCTGTATTATTACAACCCTATTTACAACACTATTTGTTCCTGGATGTTAATAACCCTGTATTATTACAAACCTATTTACAACACTATTTGTCCCTGGATGTTAATAACCCTGTATTATTACAACCCTATTTACAACACTATTTGTTCCTGGATGTTAATAACCCTGTATTCTTACAAACCTATTTACAACACGATTTGTTCCTGGATGTTAATAACCCTGTATTATTACAACACTATTTGTTCCTGGATGTTAATAACCCTGTATTATTACAACACTATTTGTTCCTGGATGTTAATAACCCTGTATTATTACAACACTATTTGTCCCTGGATGTTAATAACCCAGTATTCTTACAAACCTATTTACAACACTATTTGTTCCTGGATGTTAATAACCCTGTATTCTTACAAACCTATTTACAACACTATTTATTCCTGGATGTTAATAACCCTGTAGTATTACAACACTATTTGTTCCTGGATGTTAATAACCCAGTGTTCTTGAACCACTCACCTACAACACTGCATATGTAACTCGACGTCTTGTCTTCTAGTCCTTCACATGCTGAAGTGGAACGACAGACAATACATTTACATCATGCATGGTGCTACTGAAGTACATAACGACATGATAGATTGAACATTACTAAATGTTAGACTTGTTGTTTCACAAAACCAAAGTACTTTCTGACAAAGTCCATACAAGTTCATTAAACATTCATTATCACACATGCAAAATAACAGGAAGAATGAAATAAATGTTTTCATAAACTCATTGAATATCCAAAAATCCAAACTCAATAACAAAATCCTTGCTTTGAGAATAATTTGAATGAAAAAAAAACTTTCTGTGGAGACATCATACACACCTTTCATCTGTAGACTTATTTTAAGACTGTCTCTTCCGAGTGCATTCTGCACTGTACATGTATACCTTCCGAAATCTTGGGCTGTGACATCTTTAATAGTCAGAAAATACTTCCATCTAGTAGGTAGCATTTCACTGTCTATTCTGTACTTGTTGGTGATGTTGATGTCTAACACCTGGAAAAAAAAAGATTTATATATATTAAACAGAACGTCCGGTAATTATACTAACAACATTGTTTGCTTTTGATAATAGCTGTGCGTGGCGGTGGTATTAACTCTACTGAGCGCCCCTTGAATTTCAGCTGTAGATAAAGTAACTTTTCATTTTAGTTCTAACTAATAAATAATGTTACTTTTACAACTGTTGAAGAACATGCAACAGGAAGTACACTTAACTCGTTTAACTTATCGTACAACTGTTGGAGAACATGCAACAGGAAGTACACTTAACTCGTTTAACTTATCGTACAACTGTTGGAGAACATGCAACAGGAAGTACGCTTAACTCGTTTAACTTATCATACAACTGTTGGAGAACATGCAACAGGAAGTACGCTTAACTCGTTTAACTTATCGTACAACTGTTGGAGAACATGCAACAGGAAGTACACTTAATTCGTTTAACTTATCGTACAACTGTTGGAGAACATGCAACAGGAAGTACATTTAACTGGTTTAACTTATCGTACAACTGTTGGAGAACATGCAACAGGAAGTACATTTAACTCGTTTAACTTATCGTACAACTGTTGGAGAACATGCAACAGGAAGTACATTTAACTCGTTTAACGTATCGTACAACTGTTGGAGAACATGCAACAGGAAGTACATTTAACTCGTTTTACTTATCGTACAACTGCTGGAGAACATGCAACAGGAAGTATACTTAACTCGTTTTACTTATCGTACAACTGTTGGAGAACATGCAACAGGAAGTACATTTAACTCATTCTACTTATCGTACAACTGTTGGAGAACATGCAACAGGAAGTACATTTAACTCATTCTACTTATCGTACAACTGTTGGAGAACATGCAACAGGAAGTACGCTTAACTCGTTTAACTTATCATACAACTGTTGGAGAACATGCAACAGGAAGTACACTTAACTCGTTTTACTAATCAAACAACTGTTGGAGAACATCCAACAGGAAGTACAACTCATTTAAGTTATCGAACTTATGTTGCTTGAGAGAAGGTTTAGACAGAAGAAAGTGTGCTTGAAAAGCGTTATAATGGACTGAATCTGGTTAGGGAACTTTGGGCGTCGTTTCAAGCTGATAGCTTTCATCTACTTGTTGAAGATCTGCGTTAACAGATTGAAACGTTGTCCAAAACTTCCCAGATAGATGTAGCTCGTTTTAAAGTATCAAACGGTAACAATAATGCAGATGGGTGGTTTAATCTCAGTCATTGCACTCAGACACGAGAAGGTTTGTTTTCTCTTCTTTTATTCGAATAGTTTTAAACAAAATTAGTTTCAATTTTAACCAAGGGAGTTATTTCTTTGAAAAAGATATCGACTGAACCAAACGCAATGTTTCCACATTTGCATCGTTCTGTAGATCAGGAACATCTTAATAAAAACCCTAGAGAGACTAGATCGAATTAATCCTCACCTGAGAATCCTTTTCCCAGTTCATTCCAGTTGCCTCGGGAAAAGACGTCACCACGCATTGGAGTTTTGCTTCTTCTCCCTTAACTCCATATTGGGTGGAGGGTCCGTGTATTTTTGGAGGACCTTTTGAAAATATTTCACCAAAGTTAAAGAACTACTGAAGTATCCTATCTTATTGACTAGTTACAGCTGTCAGAGCTAATGTTATCTGGTTGTTTTTTTCAAACAAATGAATAAAAAACAAACAGATAACATTAGCTCTGACAGCTGTAACTAGGCTAAACAAATGAATCCTAGTTACAGCTGTCAGAGCTAATGTTATCTGGTTGTTTTTTATTCATTTGTTTAGCCTAGTTACAGCTGTCAGAGCTAATGTTATCTGGTTGTTTTTATTCATTTATTTGACCTAATTACAGCTGTCAGAGCTAATGTTATCTGGTTGTTTTTTATTCATTTGTTTAGCCTAATTACAGCTGTCAGAGCTTATGTTATTTGGTTGTTTTTTATTCATTTGTTTAGCCTAGTTACAGCTGTCAGAGCTAATGTTATCTGTTTGTTTTTTATTCATTTGTTTAGCCTAGTTACAGCTGTCAGAGCTAATGTTATTTGTTTGTTTTTATTCATTTGTTTGGATTGCTTGTTGCCTATTTCTGTGTGTTTGTTTCTCTAATTAGAGAACGTTTCGGTGTCACCAAATTGCCCATAACGTTTCTCTTTTCTGTTTGTAATAATAAGAAATAAGAATTGATCCTGCCATTGAAGACCGTCCTAAGCATAGGACCGAAAGTTTGCTTTTGAACTGCTGTACTCACCATCAAGAATTAAAGCGTTTAATAGCATGTCGTGTGACTTGAGCGCCTGTAAGATATATCAGTACTGGTTTAGGCTTAACATTCTATTATCTACTGCCGTAATAACAAGACCCTGTTAGATATTAATGTTAGATAACTTGCCTCTAATGAACAACCACAGATTTGAAGAAAGTTCCACGAAACCTGGAGATTTCGCTGTGCACGTGTACTGACCAGCTTGTCTAGAAGTGTTGAGCAGAATTGCCGTTTCTTCTCCTGTTCCTACTAATTCTCCTGTGCTTTGGAATACCCAGACAACTCGGGGTTTAGGGTTACCGTCTACAAAGCACCTCAGATACACCTTTTGGCCCAAATCTGCAACAACGGTTTCTGAAGGAACACGAACTGTTGGGGCATCTGTTAAATAAAAGTGATAAATTATTAACCTGATAGACTCTCCCTTATATCAGTAACCGGAGTAATAATATTGTTCTGATTTCGGTTTTACCAGTAAGATCTGACTCATTAATCATTTTTAAATAGCTAAACCGATTGATTAGAATGAAAATTAGGTTCCAACTTACAGTGGACATCTAAGGTTATTGAAGATCTATTCTTCCCGATTTCATTGGTTGCCTCGCACGTGAAGTTATCGTGGTTCATTTCTCGTGTCACTCGTGAAATTGACAGTTTGAAAGACTCTTCCTGCAACAATTCGTCATTCCTGCAGAAAACGAATCACTTATGTAATTCCTATATTTATTAGTGAACAACAACCAGCTCTGGACTCCAGTCTGTAAGTTTCTTTTCAGTTCTGATTTACAATTATTAGTTTGGAAGATGTAGAAGATAAGACATGGGTTTTATGTTTAAATATCATTTGATATATATATTCTTAGAAATTATTTAAATTGTTAGTTCTGTAAGTGATAAAAATTAACCGAAATATTTTCTCGTAAAGTTGAATCATCTAGGAAGGTATTCTTCCTGGATAAGCTTTAAATTTGTTAAATATTTTTTTTATTTATTCATTCTAGAACAAAGCCACATTTGGCTATTTGCTGTGTTCACAGAGAAGAATCAGACCCCGGATTTTAGCATTGTAAGTCCGTAGACTTAATGCTATCTCAACGAGGGTCGTAAGCTTTAATGTTTAACTCTAAAGAAAAGTTTTTCACTTACTTCGATTCTTCTTTAACTATATTAATTAGATCCATTTACTGCCCCCCCAGTGGCACAGCGGACTTACAACGCTAGAGACCGGGTTTCGATACCCATGGTGAGCAGAGCACAGATAGCCCATTGTGTAGCTTTGTGCTTAATTTCAAACAAACAAATCAATTTACTGAGTCAAGGTTTTGGTTTTGGTAGTTTACTTTGATCAGAAATTGAGGATGGTGTATATTGTTACAAAATATGAAATTCTACTGATTTCAAGTCTCCTGGTGGGACAGCGGTAAGTCTACGGATTTGCGACACTAAAATCAGGGGTTCGATTCTCCTCGATGGACACAGCAGATAGCTTTGCTATGAAAAACAAACAAACACATGTTGATTTCGAAACAGGAGTTTTTTAGTGACTCAGCGTTAAGTCTGCTGGCTTATGACGCTAAAAATCTATAGTGGGCAGAGTATAAATAGCTCATTGTATATATTTGTGCTTGACAACAACTAAACGAAATCAACCAATAGAAACAGGTTTGGTAGGGAAAATAGAAACATAAACATAAGAACCGATAGATCGTCCGAAACGTTGACCACTTTTTGTATTACTTACTTAAACCACTTTATCTGGACAATTCCGGGATTCGCTTCTACGTCACAGGAAAAGCTCACATCCTCAAACTCCAAAACCGGGAACTTGGAAACTCTTAAAACTGTCTGTGGCTGGTCTATCAGAGAAAGATATCAATGAGAACCAGAAAGTCCGAATTAAACAATGAAAGTCGGTTATATGAAAATCAACAGTACACAAGTGTAAACAAGTCTGTACTTGAATGAACATGAATTTCTCGAAACATTCAAACATGGAATCAAGATTACATTTTTAATCTATATATTTTGCAGATTTTTGTAGTAAAATATCGTTAGAAAATATTATCTTCAACAATGAACTTCGTGAAGTTTGATAATAAATATTAAAAAGCACGGTAATATCAAAAACATATTTAATTACGGACGTTTCGGAATTTCCTCAAGTTCCATCATCAGCGTTAAAATATCAAGAAAAAGGTTAGTTAACAATACTTTAACTGCAAAAAAACAACATTAGTTTTCGTATTGAATCAGAAGATTAGAAAGATCAGATTTCAACGGCAACAGTATAGGGGGAATGTACGATAAAATGTGCGAAATACACATGTTTATATAAAGATGAAATGTGTGATTGTTTGCACCCTAACTCCTCTGAGCCTATTTGGCCAATCTCAACCAAAATTTGTATGTAAACACCACAAACTATGGGGAATGTCCCATGGGGTCAAAATTGCACTTAACCCCATCTTTATTTTGTAAAGCCTATTAGTTAATTACTCCAAGCCTTTTGAGTCAATCTCAAACAATCTTAGCAGGTTGACACTTTAAACAATGTTGAATATTCTAAAGGGATTGAAGATCAAAGTATGAAAGTTGATGGATTGTTTCTCACACAACCACGCTTTTCTCAAAGTGTAAATGTTGTAAAAGCTTTGATATAATTTTAAAATTCTGAGTTTATCTTCAAGTTATTACTTTGAAATATATGATTGTTGTTACACTTACATTGTTTTAATTCAGTTTAAACAGTTGGATATAACTCTATATGTTTAAAATAATAATAATTATCAAATAAACACACTGAGAATCCGAAACTGATTACATTAATGACAATGTGTATGACGCACGTTTTATCGTACATTCCATCATATTGTTACCGTTTAATTTTTTTTTCTAAACTTTCAATTGAGTAGGAAAACCATTCGCTCAGTAGCTATTGTTTTTTTAGGTAAAATATTATGAACTAAGTTTTTTTAGATATTAACGCTGATGATGTTTTTTACGTAATACCGTGTTTTTAATGTTTAGTACGAATTCCATGAAATTATGGATACATTACATAAACGAGATTTCGGTCAAAATCATTAACTGTATAGACTTAAGTATTAATCTTATAACACTAAGGCAGTTACTCCATTACCTACAGCTGTGGAGACTTAACTATTCATCTTATAACACTAAGGTAGTTGCTCCATTACCTACAGCTGTGGAGACTTAACTATTAATCTTATAACGCTAAGGAGGTTACTCCATTACTTACAGCTGTGGAGACTTAACTATTAATCTTATAACACTAAGGTAGTTACTCCATTTATTTACAATTAAAAGCAATACAACGTTAAAATCTTACACAATACATAATTATTAAAAACAGATATTTGCCCTAAAATAATCTACATGTTTCGGTATCGTTATGACACTATCTTAAGGAATGACAGTAGAAGTAGGGTTAGGACTTGTATACTCACATAATTAGTTGCATATTAAATGCCATCTAGACATAAACTACCCACAGTTACAACACATCTGTCCACACCTGGCCCAGCTTCCTTGTTAAATATAATATATTTGTATTGTTTTTTTTTCAATTTCAATAGTTTCTCTGATATTTAATTCAATTTTAAATTCTACCTGTTTTATCAGCTTGGTGTTATTCCAGTCTATATCAAGAGATGTTTCCGCCATATGTTCTACTAATACTGATTCATTTATTTTGTATTTTTCTACCGCATTTTTATGTTCATTGATCCTGAATTTTAAATATAAACTCGACCACAGATTCAAGGAACTTTATAAATCCAACATTTATCAATTTCTTCTATCTTTTGTACTCGTGAGACTGTATAATTTACAACTACATTACATTATATGTATTGTTTCATTATATTACCTGTTTGTTAACATTCTGAATTCATTGATAGATTATATCACAAACATATCAATGTTACAGATGTCGAGCCATAGGCTTTCAATTTTAATTTCAGAGTCCCTAAGCTTCTAATGTTCAGGTAATGTGAACCACAGTATTACTGTAGCTTTAGGGTTCAGGTAATGTGAACTATAGTATCACTACAACTTCAGGGTTCAGGTAATGTGAACCACAGTATTACTGTAGTTTTAGGGTTCAGGTAATATGAACTACAGTATCACTATAACTTCAGGGTTTGGGTAATGTGAACTACTGTATTACTGTAGCTTTAGGGTTTGGGTAATGTGAACTACAGTATCACTATAACTTCAGGGTTCAGGTAATGTGAACTACAGTATCACTATAACTTCAGGGATCAGGTAATGTGAACTACAGTATTACTACAACTTCAGGGTTCAGGTAATGTGAACTACAGTATTACTACAACTTCAGGGTTCAGGTAATGTGAACTACAGTATTACTACAACTTCAGGGTTCAGGTAAT
>NW_013671939.1:40317-45863 GCF_000517525.1 Limulus polyphemus | reverse complement strand
CCAACAAACTGTACTCACATAGAACATCCAATGTTCCAGTAGGTAATATAACCACCAGTCCAACAAACTGTACTCACATAGAACATCCAATGTTCCAGTAGGTAATATAACCACCAGTCCAACAAACTGTACTTACATAGAACATCCAATGTTCCAGTAGGTAATATAACCACCAGTTACAACAAGCTGTACTTACATAGAACATTCAATGTTCCAGTAGGTAATATAACCATCAGTCCAACAAACTGTACTTACAGAGAACCTCCAATGTTCCAGTAGGTAATATAACCATCAGTCCAACAAACTGTACTTACAGAGAACCTCCAATGTTCCAGCTGTTGCTAATGAGTGCTTCAGTGCTGGATTATCTGCTCTACAAGCGATGGTTTTTCCATCATGATGACTTCCAAGTATCAAAGTCCAGAGTAGAGCTGAATCAGCTCTCTTCCCATCAGCAAGCAAGGTTGTGGTGTATTCGATGTTTTCTTCCACCACTCTTCCTGTTTCATCCAACCAAGAAAGCTGTGTAAGAGAGAGAGAAGTTTGAAGTTAAAAAACTAATTCTAATGAAATTTTTAGGAATTTTACCCAGTATCAATATTTGTTAGGGAAGGAGAATATTGAATAAATGTTACAGGAGAAAATTCTCCAAAGAACGTAAAATTTAATGATGATCCAGATCAAATAGAGTAAATCACATTATTACTAAAACTACAGGGTGTAGTTTATTTAAACTATATTATCACTACAACTACAGGGTTTAGGAATACAAACTAATACAGTAAAGGATATGTTATTCCTTCCAGACTGTGTTATAAATAATATATAAAATAAACAGTTAGAGCTAAGATGTGCTGTTAAATAATATATATAGAAAACATACAGTTAAGGCTAGGATGTGCTGTTAAATAATATATAGAAAACCTAGAGTTAAGACTAAGATGTGCTGTTAAATAATATATAGAAAACCTAGAGTTAAGACTAAGATGTGCTGTTAGATAATATATAGAAAACCTAGAGTTAAGGCTAAGATGTGCTATTAAACAATATATAGAAAGCCTACAGTTAAGAGTAAGATGTGCTGTTAAATAATATATATAGAAAACATACAATTAAGGCCAGGATGTGTTATCAAATAATATATAGAAAACACACAATTAAGGCTAGGATGTGCTGTTAAATAACATATAAAAACATACAGTTCAAGCAAAATGTGCTGTTAAATAATACATAGAAAACATACAGTTAAGGCTAGGATGTGCTGTTAAGTAATATAGAAAACCTACAGTTAAGGCTAGGATGTGCTGTTAAGTAATATAGAAAACCTACAGTTAAGACTAAGATGTGCTGTTAAATAATACATAGAAAACATACAGTTAAAGCTAGATGTGCTGTTAAATAACATAGAAATTATACAGTTAAGGCTAAGATGTGCTGTTAAATAATATATATAGAAAACATACAATTAAGGCCAGGATGTGCTATTAAATAATATATTGAAAGCATACAGTTAAGGCTAGGATGTGCTGTTAAGTAGTATAGAAATGATACAGTTAAGGCTAGGATGTGCTGTTAAATAATATATAGAAACATACAGTTAAGGCTAGGATGTGCTGTTAAATAATATATAGAAAATATACAACTGAGGCCAGGATGTGCTATTAACTAATATATAGAAAACACAATTAAGGCTAGGATGTGCTGTTGAATAATATATCAAAAATATACAGTTCAGGCAAAATGTGCTGTTAAATAATACATAGAAACATACAGTTAAGGCTAGGGTGTGCTGTTAAATAATATATAGAAACATACAGTTAAGGCTAGGATGTGCTGTTAAATAATATATCTAAAACATGGAGTTCAGAATAGGATGTACTGTTAAATAATACATAGAAAACATACAGTTAAGGTCAGGATGTGCTATTTAATAATATATAGAAAACACAATTAAGGCTAGGATGTGCTGTTGGATAATATATCAAAAATATACAGTTCAGGCAAAATGTGCTGTTAAATAATACATAGAAAACATACAGTTAAGGCCAGGATGTGCTATTTAATAATATATAGAAAACACAATTAAGGCTAGGATGTGCTGTTGGATAATATATCAAAAATATACAGTTCAGGCAAAATGTGCTGTTAAATAATACATAGAAAACATACAGTTAAGACTAGAATCTGCTGTTAAATAATATAGAAAGCCTACAGTTAAGAGTAAGATGTGTTGTTAAATAATATATAGAAAACATACAGTTAAGGCCAGGATGTGCTATTAAATAATATATAGAAAACATACAGTTAAGGCTATGATGTGCTGTTAAGTAATATCGAAAACCTATAGTTAAGACTAAGATGTGCTGTTAAATAATACCTTAACTGTATGTTTTCTATGTATTATTTAACAGCACATCTTAGTCTTAACTATAGGTTTTCGATATTACTTAACAGCACATCATAGCCTTAACTGTATGTTTTCTATATATTATTTAATAGCACATCCTGGCCTTAACTGTATGTTTTCTATACTATGATGTGCTGTTAAGTAATATCGAAAACCTATAGTTAAGACTAAGATGTGCTGTTAAATAATATATAGAAAACATACAGTTAAGGCCAGGATGTGCTATTAAATAATATATAGAAAACATACAGTTAAGGCTATGATGTGCAGTTAAATAATATCTAAAATATACAGTTCAGGCTAAGAAGTGGCGGTAAAAACTATAGAAAATATACAGCTTAGGCTAATATGTGCTGTTACATAGCGGAGAAAATAAGCATAAGATGAAGCTCTGGCTAGAATGTGTTGTTTAATAATACAGAATAGTTGCAGTTCTAGTAACAGGAAACCTGACATGGTCAGGTGGTTAGGGCGCTCGATTTGCAATCTGAGGGTTGCAGGTTCGAATCACCGTCCCACCAAACATGCTCGCCCTTTCAGCCATTGGGGCGTTATAATGTAATGGTCAATCCCACTATTCGTTGATAAAAGAGTAGCCCCAGAGTTGGCGGTGGGTGGTGATGACTAGCTGCCTTCCCTCTAGTCTTACAATGCTAAATTAGGGACGGCTAGCGCAGATAGTCCTCGTGTAGCTTTGCGCGAAACAAACAACTAACAGGAAATAACTCTGAAGAATATGAAAAAGGATAATCTTCTAGTTTGCCATCAAATCGATGAAACGATAAAAAAAAACGAGTCGAAGTAGTTAGTTGTCAGTGGAAATGAAGGCAAGGCTTAAAGTTATTACCACCTGACCACTCCTATTAATTTTGTTAACACAATATCAGTTAACGTGATTAATGTTAATTCAAATGAGACGAAACAGAGTGTATCTGGTAGTTTTTATTGTTAACTCTCGAACAGAAACCGTTAAATGTGTATGTGTATAAAGCTAATTGGTGGCTAACCTCTGCTGCAGGTTTTCCTCCATTTGAAACACAGGTTAGTTGTGCCTTCTGACCAGCCTTGCTTCGGATCTTAGAGCCCTCCAATATCTTAGGTGCCGATGGAGGAACTGTAGAGAGTACACGATTTGATTAGAACAGTGGAAAATCTTATTACTTTGGATCAAAAGTAGTATATTCAATAACCTGTGACTTACCTACACTTAGGCTACACAGACAATACAGGGGTTGTAGAAAATAATCAAACACTTTACCTATTTCTAGTTTTGGTGTCTCTAAGAGGGGATATGTAGCCATATTGTAACTTAAATGTGTGTTAAATCGTCCTATATCACTGAATCTTTCTCTTTACGATTATTGCATTGTTTTGTTTTCACAGAAAATTTCTAATAATGTCAAGTAAGATTTTCCAGAGAAGTAAGATTATTGTGGAATGTTTATATGAATCTTGAACACCTAAAATAATGAATGTATGCTGAAAAACAGTTTCAAAACTGATGCCAGCATGGCTATCTGAAAATAACACCACATCAGACAAACATAATAGTAGTAAAAAATTAAGTTGACAGGTCATGACAGACGAGCATTAATAAAGCAGTGAGACGAAAAACAAAACATTAAATCATGAAAGATGTGCGCAAGAACTTATCGTTGGCCAACAACAACCAATCTCTGTCAGAACAACTCGAAGTGGATTACACAAGATGGGTTACCATGGTAGGTTTACAGTTTACGAACATATATAGCACCAATGAAAAAAAAAGTCCAAGAAAAATTGTGCCAAGAACCAAAAGATCGATGGAAGACTGTGGCTTGATGATATAAATCACCGTTTACACTTTTCCATCAAAGGTGAAAACCAAGAAAAAAACGTAAACCTTGAATGTCTTATGTCATCAGTAAAGACTGGTGGAGACTCTGTGATGTATGAGCACAGTTTTTTGGAATAGTTTAGTCTGTGATCTCACGGAAAGGTAAATTGACAGCAAATGTTTGCGGACAGTGTTCTTACCCTATGGTGACCACTATTCCAAATGGAGCTGATCTGGTTCAAGAAGATAATGCATCAATTCATATTGCTTGGTTTTAATAACGTAATGAAGAGCTTGGGAATCTAACTTGGTTACCACTGTCTCCAGTTGGGAACCTAACTTGGTTACTACATTCTCTAGTTGGGAACCTAACTTGGTTACTACATTCTCTAGTTGGGAACCTAAATTAGTACCACTGTCTCCAGTTGAGAACCTAACTTGGTACCACTGTCTCCTGTTGGGAACCTAACTTGGTTACTACATTCTCTAGTTGGGAACCTAACTTGGTTACTACATTCTCCAGTTGGGAACCTAACTTCGTTACTACATTCTCCAGTTGAGAACCTAACTTGGTACCAATGTCTCCAGTTGGGAACCTAACTTCGTTACCACTGTCTCCAATTGGGAACCTAACTTGGTTACTACATTCTCCAGTTGAGAACCTAACTTGGTTACCACTGTCTCCAATTGAGAACCTAACTTGGTTACTACATTCTCCAGTTGGGAACCTAAATTAGTACCACTGTCTCCCGTTGAGAACCTAACTTGGTTACTACATTCTCCAGTTGAGAACCTAATTTGGTTACCACTGTCTCCAGTTAAGAACCTAACTTGGTTACCACTGTCTCCAATTGGGAACCTAAATTAGTACCACTGTCTCCCGTTGAGAACCTAACTTGGTTACTACATTCTCCAGTTGAGAACCTAACTTGGTTACCACTGTCTCCAGTTGAGAACCTAACTTGGTTACCACTGTCTCCAATTGGGAACCTAACTTGGTTACTACATTCTCCAGTTGGGAACCTAACATGGTATCAATGTTTCCAGTTAGGAATCTAACTTCGTTACTACATTCTCCAGTTGGGAACCTAACTTGGTACCAATGTCTCCAGTTGGGAACCTAACTTGGTTACCACTGTCTCCAGTTGGGAACCTAACTTGGTTACTACATTCTCCAGTGAAGAACCTAACTTGGTACCACTGTCTCCAGTTGAGAACCTAACTTGGTTACCACTGTCTCCAATTGGGAACCTAACTTGGTTACCACTGTCTCCAATTGGGAACCTAACTTGGTTACTACATTCTCCAGTTGAGAACCTAACT
>NW_013671939.1:37634-39317 GCF_000517525.1 Limulus polyphemus | reverse complement strand
CCAGTTGAGAACCTAACTTGGTTACCACTGTCTCCAATTGGGAACCTAACTTGGTTACCACTGTCTCCAATTGGGAACCTAACTTGGTTACTACATTCTCCAGTTGAGAACCTAACTTGGTTACTACATTCTCCAGTTGAGAACCTAACTTGGTTACCACTGTCTCCAATTGGGAACCTATCTTGGTTACTACATTCTCCAGTTGGGAACCTAACTTGGTTACCACTGTCTCCAGTTGGGAACCTAACTTGGTTACCACTGTCTCCATACTGGTTCAGTAGAAGTTAATAATGGACAACTGGAAGTTAGCAATATAAAACGATGAAATTGTGTTATTTAAATATGAATTAACAATGTTAAAGAAATATAAACTGTACTGGTTCATTAGAAGTTAACAATGTAAACAAACAAACTGTACTGGTTCAGTAGAAGTCAACAGTATAAACAAAGAAACTGTACTGGTTCAGTGGAAGTCAACAATGTAAACAAACAAACTGTACTGGTTCAGTAGAAGTTAACAATATAAACAAACACACTGTACTGGTTCAGTGGAAGTCAACAATGTAAACAAACAAACTGTACTGGTTCATTAGAAGTTAACAATGTAAACAAACAAACTGTTCTGGTTAAGTAGAAGTTAATGGTGTAAACAAACAAACTATATTGGCTCACTAGAAGTTAACAGTTAAAGAAACACCAACTGTGCTGAATAATTAGAAGTTAACAATGTAAAGAAACAAACTGTATTGACCCACTAGAAACAAAACTGTACTAGCTCACTAGAAGTTAGTGTTAATAAACATAAAGTGCACTGATTTACTAAAAGTTAACAATGTAATTAAAAATAAACTGTCCTGATTCACTATAAGTTAACAATGTAATTAAAAATAAACTGTCCTGATTCACTATAAGTTAACAATGTAAATAAACATATATTGTATGCTGGTTTAATAAACGTTAACAATGTGATCTAAAATTTACTGATTTAATAAATTTTAACAATGTGATTTAAAATTTACTGATTTAATAAATTTTAACAATGTGATTTGACATAAACTGTACTGATTCACTAAAAGTTAACAATGTAAATAAACACAAACTGTACAGGTTCACTAAAAGTTAACAATGTAAATAAACACAAACTGTACAGGTTCACTAAAAGTTAACAATGTAATTAAACACAAACTGTCCTGATTCACTATAAGTTAACAATGTAATTAAAAATAAATTGTCCTGATTCACTATAAGTTAACAATGTAAATAAACATATATTTTATGCTGGTTTAATAAACGTTAACAATGTGATTTAAAATTTACTGATTTATTAAATTTTAACAATGTGATTTGACATAAACTGTACTGATTCACTAAAAGTTAACAATGTAAATAAACACAAACTGTACAGGTTTACTAAAAGTTAACAATGTAATTAAACACAAACTGTACAAGTTCACTAAAAGTTAACAATGTAATTAAACACAAACTGTACAGGTTCACTAAAAGTTAACAATGAAAAGAATCCTAAAATGTACTGATTAGCTAAAACAATATAAAGAATCCTAAAATGTTCTGATTCACCAAAAGTTAACAATGTAAAAAATCCTAAAATGTTCTAATTCACCAAAAGTTAACAATGTAAAGAATCTTAAAATGTTCTAATTCACCAAAAGTTAACAATGTAAA
>NW_013671939.1:33037-36748 GCF_000517525.1 Limulus polyphemus | reverse complement strand
CCTAAGTATTGTTATAAACATAAAGTTAACATTATTAGAATAACAAGTAGCCTAAGTATTGTTATAAACATAAAGTTAACATTATTAGAATATCAAGTAGCCTAAGTATTGTTATAAACATAACGTTAACATTATTACAATACCAAGTAGCCCTAAGTATTGTTATAAACATAAAGTTAACATTATTAGAATAACAAGTAGCCTAAGTATTGTTATAAACATAAAGTTAACATTATTAGAATATCAAGTAGCCTAAGTATTGTTATAAACATAACGTTAATATTTTTACAATACCAAGTAGCCTAAGTATTGTTATAAACATAAAGTTAACATTATTAGAATATCAAGTAGCCTAAGTATTGTTATAAACATAACGTTAATATTTTTATAATACCAAGTAGCCTAAGTATTGTTATGAATGATTTGTAACCATCTGATTACGTAAAATTCATTAGTCATATTGCTGTGTTTTGTCAACCTTTATAAACACTGGAGACTTCAATCACTCCACAAAGTATCGATCAAGCTACTTCATTACTTCCAATTACCTTCTATAGCTACATCAAACTGTTCAATATCAAAATATCTCTAGAACACCCGCCGTGTCAGTAGGGGTAGTTTTAACTATAGGGCTTCTGGGATCGACACTGGGGCAGGAACACAAACTCATATGTCAGATTTGGGTTCATCCACACTGAAAACCTATTACCAAACCCCATCATGCCTGGACGCGATTTATTCGCCCACCTATGAAGGGGACTGGGCCACATAGTTAAGGACAACTCACTCCCACCCTCGTGCTCGCCTTCCAAGTTTAGTGCTGATATCTCCAAATATGTGTGTGTGTGAGGAGTTAACGGATAGACAAACACATTCACACAGAACGTGAACTAAAATAAGAGGGGGGAGGTGTGCACAGTTAAGATACAGTATATGTTTGTCCAGGCTACTTCTCACTCTGGAGTTTAATCCTGACAAAAATGGTGTGTACTGTCTGATTTACAGTTAACAAACAGTATACGTTTGTCCTGGCTACTTCACACTTTGGGGTCTAATAAACAAAATGTGCACTGTGTGAATTACAGTTAAGAGACAGGATATGTTTGTCGAGGTTTTTTCTCACTCTGGGGAAAATGTTAGATATATTCTGTCACAGGGGATAAATATGTCTCTATTCGTTTTTTTTGTTAGTTTGTGAATTGTAGTTCGTGGGCGACACAAACACATCCCGTTAAGAATAGGTTTTTAATCTCCGTTGATAAACATATCGGTATATAAGTTCCTTTTGTGATTTTGTGAATTGTAGTTCGTGTGTGACACAAACACACCCCGTTAAGAATGGGGTTTTAATCTCAGTTGATAAACATATCGGTATATACGTTCTTTTGTTAGTTTGTGAATTGTAGTTCGTGTGTGACACAAACACGTCCCGTTAAGAATGGGTTTTTAATCTCAGTTGATAAACATATCGGTATATACGTTCCTTTTGTTAGTTTGTGAATTGTAGTTCGTGTGTGACACAAACACACCCCGTTAAGAATGGGTTTTTAATCTCAGTTGATAAACATATCGGTATATAAGTTCCTTTTGTGATTTCGTGAATTGTAGTTCGTGTGTGACACAAACACATACCCCGTTAAAAGTAGGCTGAAGAACTACATTTCATGTGCCTTCGGTGATAAACTGGATTCGATAATAATGAAATAATTACCTTCTTCATCGCTACCAACCATGCTGATACGAGGAAAACCGGTCAAGTCTCTCTCCGTTCCAAGGCCAAACCCGTCTTTTGTCCACTGCAAAGTACCAACCTTATGTATGACACGACAGGGCAGAATTACCGTGTCTCCGAGAACTGCTGTTCTACTAGAAGGTTCAAGGGCAAAGGCCTGTTCTGGGGGGCCTAAAACAGTTGAGGATATACGCATGAGCGGTTTAATGAAATATTAGTCTTTAACGTATCAGTCTAAACTTAAAAACAATGAAGTTGAGTGAGTCCTTATTCATTGTGATATCTGCCATCTACTAAGGTCACAAATTTAAGTTATTACACGAAGCATTATAGAGCACAATTATATTTGTGTTATTATAAGAGATTAAAGGGATCAGTTGTTGTATTCTACATCCATACATCAGGTATTATAAGTTGCACGTTAAAGTATTGGTTGGTGTATTCTACATCCATACATCCGGTATTATAAGTTGCACGTTAAAGTATTGGTTGGTGTATTCTACATCCATACATCCGATATTATAAGTAGCACGTTAAAGGGATTAGTTGGTTTATTCTACATCTATACATCCGGTATTATAAGTAAGTCGTTCAAGTATTAGTTGTTGTATTCTACATCCATACATCCGGTATTATAAGTAGCACATTCAAATATTCTACATCCATACATCCGATATTATAAGTAGCACGTTAAAGTATTGGTTGGTGTATTCTACATCCATACATCAGGTATTATAAGCAGCACATTCAAATATTCTACATCCATACATCCGGTATTATAAGTAAGACTTCAAGTATTCGTTGTTGTATTCTATATCCATACATCAGGTATTATAAGTAAGACGTTCAAGTATTCGTTGTTGTATTCTATATCCATACATCAGGTATTATAAGTAGCACATTCAAATATTCTACATCCATACATCCGGTATTATAAGTAGCACGTTAAAGGGATTAGTTGGTTTATTCTACATTTATACATCCAGTATTATAAGTAAGACGTTCAAGTATTAGTTGTTGTATTCTACATCCATACATCAGGTATTATAAGTAGCGCGTTAAAGGGATTAGTTGGTTTATTCTACATCCATACATCAGGTATTATGAGTAGCACATTCAAATATTCTACATCCATACATCCGGTATTATAAGTAGCACGTTAAAGGGATTAGTTGGTTTATTCTACATCCATACATCCGGTATTATAAGTAAGACTTCAAGTATTAGTTGTTGTATTCTATATCCATACATCCGGTATTATAAGTAGCACGTTCAAATATTCTACATCCATATATTAAAAGCATGTTCATATATTCTTCTCTTATACATCTACTATTACAACAATTTGAAGTATTGTTTTTCCTTGAATCGTTTCTATAACAAGTTACTAATATGAAAATTTCTTACACTGACATAACTTTTAAGCTATAATAAATCAAAATAAATAGTTAAACACTAAAAACTGGAAGTTACCAAAATGTCTTAATCTAAACGTATTAGAAAACCATAGTGAATAAGGAGTAATACAAGTTTAAAAACTGTTAATTGGATCGTATTGTAATATTACCAGATTTAATAAGATTAATCACCTCATCGGTACGACTTAGAGTATAGCACGTGCATTCTACTTACCCTTTAGGTTGAGACAATTATGCTGATCAGTGACGCGTATAATACTGAGCGTTAGCTTTCCTGTTAAACTACTTTTAACGATAACAAGTGTTTTGAAAACCTACCTATAGATGTCACTACTTGACTCGAATAAGCTTGTCCAGCACAAATCCACAGCAATTGAAATACTATACGTGTTGTAATCAACACCAGGCTGCACACTTTCATTTCTTAATTTGGTCTGCGATGAAGGTTTGGACACAAATCTTCCCTGTTTTTATTCTACAGACAAACACTGTAAAATATTTAGACCATGATATGCCTACTAGTTACTTTCACATTAGATGTTCATATAACATTCAGATCAT
>NW_013671939.1:23176-32037 GCF_000517525.1 Limulus polyphemus | reverse complement strand
CACGGGGCTATCTGCGCTAGCCATCCTTAATTTAGCAGTGTAAGACTAGAGGGAAGGCAGCTAGTCAACACCACCCACTGCTGACTCTTGGGCTACTTTTATACCCTTGAATAGTGGAACTGACCATCACTTTATAATGCCACCACGGCTGAAAGGGCGAGCATGTTTGGTGAGGAGAGATTTAATGTAAAATATGTATCAAATACATAACCCATCTCGAGTTGGTGGAGAAAAGCTGGGTCTAGAAATGATTTTAAAGCCAATAATTCGCTTAAGTGATACCAGGTGGCACACATACTTGGTCATGCACAAATTACAATACAGATAAATAAAAGGGAAACATTTCACTTAATTTCAAGCTACCGACCAGTTTTATACCGACGTGGTTCACATATCGCACCACACTGAGTAGTTTTATTTGTTCCCTTGTTACAACACTTAGCGTTTAAAGATGTTACAGCATTCAGTGTTTAAAGATGTTACAACACGTAGAGTGTAAAGATATTACAACAATTAGCGTGTAAAGATGTTACAACACTTTGTGTGTAAATATATTATAACACTTAGCGTTTAAAGATGTTACAGCATTCAGTGTTTAAAGATGTTACAACACTTAGTGTGTAAAGATATTATAACAATTAGCGTGTAAAGATGTTACAACACTTAGTGTGTAAAGATATTATAACACTTAGCGTTTAAAGATGTTACAACAGTTAGCGTGTAAAGATGTTGCAACAATTAGCGTGTAAACATGTTACAACAATTAGTGGGTAAAGATGTTACAACGCTTAGCGTTTAAAGATGTTACAGCATTCAGTTTTAAAGATGTTACAACACTTAGTATGTAAAGATATTATAACACTTAGCGTTTAAAGATGTTACAGCATTCAGTGTTTAAAGATGTTACAACACTTAGTGTGTAAAGATATTATAACACTTAGCGTTTAAATATGTTACAGCATTCAGTGTTTAAAGATGTTAAAACACTTAGTGTGTAAAGATATTATAACAATTAGCGTTTAAAGATGTTACAACAATTAGCGTATAAAGATGTTACAACACTTAGTGTGTAAAGATATTACAACAATTAGCGTGTAAAGATGTTACAATGCTTAGCGTGTAAAGATGTTACAACAATTAGAAAGCAAAGATGTTACAACACTTAGCGTGTAAAGATGTTACAACGCTTTGCGTGTAAAGATGGTACAACACTTAGTGTGTAAAGATGTTACAACAGTTAGTGTGTAAAGATGTTACAGCATTCAGTGTTTAAAGATGTTACAACACTTAGTGTGTAAAGATATTATAACACTTAGCGTTTAAAGATGTTACAACAGTCAGTGTGTAAAGATGTTGCAACAATTAGCGTGTAAAGATGTTACAACAATAAGTGGGTAAAGATGTTACAACGCTTTGCTTGTAAAGATGTTACAACACTTAGTGTGTAAAGATATTACAACAATTAGCGTGTAAAGATGTTACAACAATTAGAAAGCAAAGATGTTACAACAATTAGCGTGTAAAGATGTTACAACAATTAGAAAGCAAAGATGTTACAACACTTAGCGTGTAAAGATGTTACAACAATTAGCGTGTAAAGATGTTACAACAATTAGCGTGTAAAGATGTTACAACACTTAGTGTGTAAATATATTATAACACTTAGCGTTTAAAGATGTTACAACAGTCAGCGTGTAAAGATGTTGCAACAATTAGCGTGTAAAGATGTTACAACACTTAGCGTGTAAAGATGTTACAACAATTAGCGGGTAAAGATGTTACAACGCTTAGCGTGTAAAGATGTTACAACAATTAGCGGGTAAAGATGTTACAACAATTAGCGTGTAAAGATGTTACAACACTTAGTGTGTAAAGATATTATAACACTTAGCGTTTAAAGATGTTACAACAGTCAGCGTATAAAGATGTTGCAACAATTAGCGTGTAAAGATGTTACAACGCTTTGCGTGTAAAGATGTTACAACACTTAGCGTGTAAAGATGTTACAACAATTAGCGGGTAAAGATGTTACAACGCTTAGGGTGTAAAGATATTACAACAATTAGCAGGTAAAGATGTTACAACAATTAGCGTGTAAAGATGTTACAACAATTAGCAGGTAAAGATGTTACAACAATTAGCAGGTAAAGATGTTACAACAATTAGCGTGTAAAGATGTTACAACGCTTAGCGTATAAAGATGTTATAACACCCAGGGAACCCCACTAGTACTGATGCAATTAATGAAACGTTGACGTTACGATTAAATTTCTTCGTATTCACCGAGGACCCTGTAAACATCAAATTCATGAAACCACAAAGAAGTTAGTGTATGTACAACTTATAAAGCTGTGTTTAAACATCCAAGATGGCTCTCAACAGTACTTCTGTGGCTAGAATCTTTTGATTTCTAGAATAATGATTGTAAATCTGTCAGCATTGTCGTCTAATGTAAGGTTATCAATCAACATGTTGTGTTTACTATTAGGAAATGATATCATTACTTACTTACTGGACTGTCAGGCTTAGGGTTGAACGACCTGTCTTCTGGAAAACCGTTCTTGTTCTCGAAGATTTTTTTATTCCCATATCTTTTGAAGTTGATGGGCTGTAACTACGTAACAATACAAAACCAGAAGGTTAAATCACCATCAGTATGCTTCATTATTTCCTGTGTAGTAATCTACATTACATTCTGGCCAAGTCACTCTGAACAAACACTAAGGTTATCAAAAACTGCACCGACTGTTCGAAACCCGAAAATATTCCAGTCAATAACCAATCACAACTTACGCACGTTCCGAACGGGTATCGGACAGCCTGTACGTTGCTAAGAGCAGTGGCTGTGAGGTTCGTGGAACTGTTAGTGCAGAAGACCTTGTGGAGAGGACGCTGCTGTTGTCGACTGACAAGTTGAGCGTCTCGACCACAGGTATGGCTTAGGTTATTCCTCTTGCGCAAAGATGATAGCATCAGCCCCTGAGAAGAGACAGGGGAGCTCCTGAAACCTGGGCTTCATTCAGTTTCAAAACGAAAATTCACGACGACAAAGAAAATCACTGAAAGGGAAATGTTCATATTTAAAAATTTTTATCGGATAATATCAAGGAACGATACCGCTTGAGGTTATGCACGTCAACTGGCAGAACTTGGTCTGAAACCAGTTTAATATAAATGTGACGCTTTTTGGAGCATGTTATACCGTTTGTTTTTTATCTTATTGATACTAGACATGAAAAAAGTTTAATGTATATAAACAAACGTGTTCTCATAAGTCCTATTACCTTTGTGGCTGGGAGAATCAGGCGTGACACACTGGCTAGCGCCCGAACTGTGTATTTCAGGGTCCATGGTTAGCGTCCCGTTACTGCGAAAGAAAAATTAAATACATAAAACCGCTCCGCACTAGATGGAAGTACCAATGGATTATTGCAATCAATCGTATTCCTTAACACGCCAGAAAGTACCAGTGGATTATTGAAATAAATCACATACCTTAACATTCAAGAAAGTACCAATGGATTATTGAAATAAATCGTGTTCCTTAACACTTAATAATTTACTAATGGGTTATTGAAATAAATCGTGTTCCTTACACTCAACAGTATACCAATGGAATATTGAAATAAATCGTGTTCCTTAATATTCAAGAAAGTACCAATGGATTATTGACATAAATCATGTTTCTTAACACACCAGAATATACCAGTGGATTATTGAAATAAATCGTGTTCCTTAACACACCAGAATGTATCAATGGATTATTGAAATAAATCGGGTTGCTTAACACACCAGAATGTACCAGTGGATTATTGAAATAAATCGTGTTCCTTAACACACCAAAATGTACCAGTGGATTATTGAAATAAATCGTGTTCCTTAACACACCAGAATGTACCAGTGGATTATTGAAATAAATCGTGTTCCTTAACACACCAGAATGTACCAATGAGTTATTGAAATAAATCGTGTTCCTTAACACACCAGAATGTACCAATGGATTATTGAAATAAATCGTGTTCCTTAACACACCAGAATGTACCAGTGGATTATTGAAATAAATCGTGTTCCTTAACACACCAGAATGTACCAGTGGATTATTGAAAGAAGTCGTGTTCCTTAACACACCAGAATGTACCAGTGGATTATTGAAATAAATTACTATACTTAGCACTCAGAAAGTATTAATCCGATAGGTTTATTGAAATAAACCTATTCGTAAATACATAGCATTAATTTCTGAGTTTAAGATTCTTAGAAAAAACAACAACAAAAAAAACGAAAATATATCAGAGGCCAAGATCAAAGCCACGGTATTTTATTTTCAGCAACACCAGAATAAATAATGAAAATCAATATTTCTACAACAAATAACAATTTCAGAAACAATGGGAGAGATTTTGGACTTTGTAGACTGGTTGTTGTCAAATATTTACAAAATATGATAATTTCTTGAATCAATATAAGTGAATTATGAGACCAATAGGTCTAGCTGTGGTTGTCAAGAACGAGAATTTACAGTATTGGAATACTGATGCCACTTCTTATATTCGAGAGTCAAGACAATGACATACTGAATTTTTCAGAAGTCTTTTCTTCTTCTGTACGAACGTTTAAAAGCAAACAGTGCTTCGAGCAAAGCGACATCTTCATAAATACATCATTGAACAAAGCCTGCTTTAATATACATCTAGAGTTGATACCACGAATCCTGAAGAACTTGTAAGAAGGAATGAAACACACTTCTTATTAAAACTTATTAAAAACATTTTTCAAGAGGAATACATATAATATATTATGGTCAGTGCAGCCGTTGTTGAATTATCGTTTGAAAAAAATCATTGCCAACACATCAGCAAAACTTAATGCCGAAGCGTTCTATAATGGAAGACAAATCAGAACTGTAGAGAGTAAAAAAATATTTAAGTAATAAATATATCACTGTGATAATCAATTCTCTTTAAGAGACGTTTATTTTGTTCATGGTGGTGGAATATAAATGAGATTAATTTCTTCTTATTCACTTAGGATACTGACTAGACTTCAGGATGGTTCCATAAACTAGTCAGTATCACAGTGAATTTTTATGAGACCATTCTGAAGTTCACTGTTACACTAACTAGTTTTATGGAACCATTCTGAAGTTCACTGTGATACAGACTAGTTTTTATGGGACCATGCCGTAGTTCATTCTGACATGCACTAACTTTTATGTTGCCATCTTGTATTTCATTGTGAAACGGACTAGTTTCTTTGTGGCTATTTTAAAATTTCCCACTTTTTATTAAGCCTCATTTTAAGCAGTCAATAAAACTTTATGATTCACACATCGCTATCTAAAGCGTCATTATAAGTACTTTTAAACTCAAATTCCACCTTCTGTCGGCTCATAACCTCGTCACTACGAACCCTCAACTAAACAACCTCGTAGAATGAGCTGGAATGATTTTTTTGCTATAGCAACGTGTTCTGCTGTGGTATATGTGAACATTCAGTTACTAAGTTGCAGACATTCAGTGTTGTATTCAAAAAACTGTTGTTTTGATTTTGTTTTGTTTTTAAGCAAAGATCTATTATAAGTCCAGAGATACATTTATTTCTATATGCATCAGATGAGAAAATATTTGATCTTTACAATCTAAATAGTGCCTTATGGGATGCATTGGTTAAACGGTGACGTCAGACATCCCAGGGTTAATTTTTAACTGCTAACCAGAGGGAGGGAAGCACCTAACGCCTACGCTTTTACTCGAAACTGAATAGTGGGTTTTATTAAACACTCACTGCTGAAAGCACACAGTGTGATCCCGACGTACTGCGAGAGCTTTCAGATTCACAGCCCACATCGCCAATCCCAGATCAGGTGCAAGGGAAACAATGTCTTCTGGGAAGTACACTTACAGTTCGAAACCGATATTAGCATACGAATAGCTGTAAAACCCAATTTGTGTCCAGTATTAATCGTATTTCTCTGAAAGGCTGCAGCGGTTAGTATATAACTTAAGTCAACATTTATCTGGTTTCTCCAATTTTTATCTCAGCGTTGGTAGGCGTTTCCCAGAGTTATGTGTGTTCTATGTTAAACGATAACGTGGCCTTATTGTGTATAAGTCTCGTTGAAAATCAACCCAGACATTTCACCTTGAATAACACGTCGTAACACGTTTTTCTCTCTCTTCATTATCAACACTCGTTTCTAGATGATCCAAAAAACACGAACATAGATTACCTTGAGCCTGGATAAAAGATCCGTATCACTGATTATTTAAATCTGTGATCATTTCGAGAGTTTTATTTTTTTCGTTAGTTTCACTCGGTTGAAAAAGTAAACTTTGAAGAGTGTTTATGAAAGAACATAAAAAAGTCTGTTTAGAAATACAAACAGGCCAATAAAAATACTACGTTTGATTTTGATCAGTTTAGAAATACAAACAGGCCAATTAAGATACTGAGTTTGATTTTGATATTTCTACAACTGAACCCGTAAAAAATATGTTAATTCGTGGTACATTTCTAATTTCAGAGCATGTTATTTTGATAATGTTAACACAAAGAGCACTTGCTAGTAGACATCAATGTTAACTTTTAGTGCAAAGCCTTAAATGCTGCATGACGTCAAACTGTAACGTAATAAACAGTAAAATTCAGTATATTACATGATAACGCTTGATATCAGATCAATAAGTGTCATTATGTTACATGATAACACTTGATATCAGATCAATAAGTGTCATTATGTTACATGATAACGCTTGATATCAGATCAATAAGTGTCATTATGTTACATGATAACACTTGATATCAGATCAATAAGTGTCATAATGTTACATGATAACACTTGATCAAATCAATAAGTGTCATTATGTTACATGATAACATTTGATCAGATCAATAAGTGTCATTATGTTACATGATAACACTTGATCAGATCAATAAGTGTCAGTATAACACTTATTGGTAAGTGTATAATGACTTAATCCATATCGTGTCGCTAGGTGTGTGTTTTTGAAATAATAACAAAGAAAGCAGTATTGTGTTATTAGGTGTGTGTATTGTGTAAAAGAATAACAATGAAAGCAGTATTGTGTTATTAGGTGTGTGTATTGTGTAAAAGAATAACAATGAAAGCAATATTGTGTTACTAGGTGTGTATTGTGTGAAATAATAACAATGAAAGCAATCATGTGTTACTAAGTGTTTTTTTTTGAAAGAATAACAATGAAAGCAGTACTGTGTCACTGGGTGTATATTGTGTGAAAGAATAACAATGAAAGCAATATTGTGTTACTAAGTGTTTTTTTTTGAAAGAATAACAATGAAAGCAGTACTGTGTCACTGGGTGTATATTGTGTGAAAGAATAACAATGAAAGCAATATTGTGTTACAAAGTGTTTTTTTTGAAAGAATAACAATGAAAGCAGTACTGTGTCACTGGGTGTATATTGTGTGAAAGAATAACAATGAAAGCAATATAGTGTTACTAGACGTGTATTGTGTGAAGGAATAATGATGTGAGCAAAACTGCATAACTGGATCTGCTTTATTAAATAAGTACATGTAAAGTAAATAGTGTATCAAATTTATATTAAGATAAAGTACCAAAGTGTTCTAACGTGTTTTTAAACACCGTGGAAATTTAGTAAAATAAAGCAACTAACAATATGTCGTGCAACTAGTTGTCTCAACTGGTAAATAATACAGTTAGCTCAGCTATAAACTTGAGGGCCTGTAATGCTAAATATCAGGGTTTGATACCTGTGATAGGCAGAATACAGATAGCCGATTATGAAAGCTATTTGAAAATATGTTCGTATTCTACTGACAATATTTTTGTCTAAACTGAAATATCTTAGTTTTGCATTATGTATAGCACGTTTATAAATAGTGATTTATCAAACCATCATTTGCTACTAATTGCTATTTTTGTACCTAAACAAAGAAAATACTTAAATAGTTGTCAGAAACGATATGAAATACTTTTTCTTAATATGTCGTTCGAGACGAGGATTTTTGCAACAGTTCAGCGATTTAATAAATTTAAACAGAAGCTTAATGATTTTGATGTATTTAACATGATGTGAAAAAGGTTCCTTTATGAAGTCTTAATACAACAATAAATATTATTACTCTTCACGAAATGGGAACGCTGTTAAACAATTATACTACTTTCTATTGTGTCTCCATCTAGTGGAGAAAAATTATTCTACCTGTTGGTACACCTGAATTCGTATGAAAATTTAATATAAATTAGTGGACTAGAGTTTCATCTTAAGACAATATTAAAACAAAACTTCGTTTTCTAAATAAGTATTGTGTGGTTGGATTTTCAAAAACTGGCTTTGACATGAGAGTTTTTGTCTGTATCTGTTGTTTGTTTCTTGTTCAGCAAAAAGCTACACAGTGAGCTATCTGTGCACCGTCCATCGTGGGAATCGAAAGCCAAATTTTAGCATCATAAGCCCCCAGACTTACTATAGAGTCACCAGGAGGCTTTGGTATGTCTAACAGATAATTTAATAGAAAATCAGAGTCAAATATTGTAGAATGTCTAGAATTTGGCGCGAAGCCTAGTTTATACATTAACCATCTCAAACTCCTGCTATTTTTCACATATCCACCTTCCATCACACAAAACACAGGTTGAAATAATGCCGACTGTATTTATGTTCTTATAAAAACAATTTCTTTTCAAAAAGGAAATGAAATTATCACACTTTATTTTTGTACAAAGTTACTCGATGACTATCTGCACTAGCCGTCCCCTAATTTTGTAGTGATATCTGTAGTCTAGTACTAGTAGAGTCAGCTTGTTACCTGTAGTTGTAGTCTAGCACTAGTATAGTCAACTTGTTACCTGTAGT
>NW_013671939.1:17158-22246 GCF_000517525.1 Limulus polyphemus | reverse complement strand
CGAGTCTGTAACCGTGTAATATATTTCGCGAGTCTGTAACCGTGTAATATATTTCACGAGTCTGTAACCGTGTAATATATTTCACGAGTCTGTAACCGTGTAATATATTTCACGAGTCTGTAATTGTGTAATATATTTCACGAGTCTGTAATTGTGTAATATATTTCACAAGTCTGTGTAATATATTTCACGAGTCTGTAACTGTGTAATATATTTCACGAGTCTGTAACTGTGTAATATATTTCACGAGTTTGTAACCGTGTTACATCATGTTTGAAATGCTATACGTTTTGCTAGACCTGTGAATGGAGGTATGTCTGAGTAAAGTTTGATTATATGATAAAACTGTTTCTTTTATGTCAAGCACTGAATGTGAACCGATGCTAATTTCTCAACAGCAGTTGGTGGTCTCTGACCGCTCATTAAATAGTGATTCAATGTAGAGAATCATGCTGTGTGACCTGCCGCCAGGGGAACTGTGACCTTTCCTCGAGTACCTGGAGTTCAGTTTCCGGTGATGAAGTGGAACAGGTTTTAAAACCAATGAATCGAGACCAGTTTCGCTCTTAGTATGTGCACGTGATGGGCATTCGTAAGGGGCTCAATTAGACTAGCCACCGTGGGAACGATGGACTGCCTTCAAGGTTATCCTTGTTAAGACTTAGGAACAAAAAGCATTATCAGAAATTAAATATGAAAAACTGATATCACGTGGCAACAAGTTTTTTAAACTAGTTTTATCAGCATCGGTGTTTCTGTCTATATACTGTCTAGAATTGTAAGGTCAATAGCAGGCAAAAAACACCACCCTCTTCCGGCGAACAATAAGTAGTGGCTCCCTCTGCATGTCACTTTTAATAAGCCAATACACGCGTTTTGGGTAAATCACGTGACTGCCGTAAGACAATTTCAAATGCGAAGTAATGTGTACGTATACTAATAATGCATGTGACACGTGTAGAAGTCCTCTTGTTGCTGTCAGTAGATGGTGGCGCCACAATCTCTGAACTATAACTCTCTTAACAAATAATTTAGAAGCATGCACATTTCTTTTATTTTATATGGCTTGAGTTTTTACTTGAGTTATCCTGGAAATTTAAAATAAAAAATTCAAATACTTCAGGTACAAGAGCCTTCTGAAAATGTCTAATGGGGTTAAAGGAACTTAACACTTTACAAAAATCTGTTAAGACATCAAAGCAGAATTAAAAGCATTTGAAACCATACTACATTAAGTAAATTTCTCAAGGAAAAAAAAAGTGTGAAAGAATTCAAAATTTTAAAGTACTCTAATAAAAATGACGAAAAAGATCCGTTCAAGTTTTTAAAACAGTGTAGAAACTATGTTAAAAACGGAGTAAAATGAACTGATGACTTTAAAATAGTGTAGAAAATATGTTAAACTGAGTAAAATGAACTGATGACTTTAAAATAGTGAAGAAAATGTGTTAAAAACGGAGTAAAATGAACTGATGACTTTAAAATAGTTTTAAAACTGAAATAGTTTACAATAAATGTCAAAATACCGAGTAAAAGTGGTTTCGAAATTACATTAGTTTGCTGACGATGTCATACATCGGGCTAAACTGGTTTTAAAACCAGAATAATTGGTTATTCTGATAAGGATGTCCCATACAACGTTAAATTACTTTTGAAACTACAATAGAAACACAGCGTAAACTGGTTTTAAACGCTACTTTTGTCTAATGAAGATCTCAAAACCAAGCTACTGATATTTTAAACTACAGTATTTTGTCAAAGATGCCAAATACCGTGTTAAACCTATGTTTTAAACTACATTATTTTGTCAAAGATGTCACATACCGAATTAAACAGATATTATAAACTACAGTATTTTGTCAAAGATGTCAAATACCGAGTTAAACCTATGTTTTAAACTACATTACAGACTATTGTAAATTCCAAGCTTAGTTTCGTATTTGACATCTTTGACAGAATATTGTAGTTTAAAACAACGGTTTAACTTGGTATTTGACACCTCTGGCAAAACACTGTAATTTAAAACTTTGGTTTAATTCGGTATTTGACATCTTTGACAAAATACTGTAGTTTATAATATCTGTTTAATTCGGTATGTGACATCTTTGACAATATTTCCACCAGACTATAGTATGGTCTGATATTATATATCCATTATTTGACAATTTCATAACACTACAGTACAGTCTAAAACATTCAACCCAGTAGTTGATATCTTCGGCATACAAATGAATTTTCAAAACCACTTTAACTCGATAGTTAACATCTTCAGAAAGTAATGAATGTTAAAACCTCTTTCAAACGGCATTTTACATTCAGTGTCACATTCTGGGTATAATGTTTCAGACTGTACAGTAGTGTTATGAAATTGTCAAATAATGGATATATAATATCAGACCATACTGTAGTCTGGTGGAGATGTCAAGTTCTGGGTATAATGTTTCAGACTGTACAGCAGTGTTATGAAATTGTCAAATAATGGATATACAATATCAGACTATACAGTAATCTGGTGAAAATGTCAAGTTCTGAGTATAATGTTTCAGACTGTACAGTAACGTTAAATTGTCAAATAATGGATATACAATATCAGACCATACAGTAGTCTGGTGGGGATGTCAAGTTCTGGGTATAATGTTTCAGACTGTACAGTAATGTTATGAAATTGTCAAATAATGGATATACAATATCAGACCATAGAGTAGTCTGGTGGAGATGTCAAGTGCTGGGTATAATGTTTCAGACTGTACAGTAGCCTTATGAAATTGTCAAATAATGAATATACAATATCAGAACATACAGTAGTCTGGTGGAGATGTCAAGTGCTGGATTGAATTTTTCAGACTGTACAGTAGTGTTATGAAATTGTCAAATAATCTGTATACAATATCAGACCAGAGAGTAGTCTGGGGGAGATGTCTAGTGCTGGGTTGTATGTTTCAGACTGTAAAGTAGCGTTATGAAATTGTAAAATAATGGATATACAATATCAGACTATACAGTAATCTGGTGAAAATGTCAAGTTCTGGGTATAATGTTTCAGACTGCACAGTAACGTTAAATTGTCAAATAATGGATATACAATATCAGACCATACAGCAGTCTGGTGGAGATGTCAAGTTCTGGGTATAATGTTTCAGACTGTACAGTGGCGTTATGAAATTGTCAAATAATGGATATACAATATCAGACCATAGAGTAGTCTGGTGGAGATGTCTAGTGCTGGGTTGTATGTTTCAGATTGTACAGTAGCGTTATGAAGTTGTCAAATAATGTATATACAATATCAGACCACACAGTAGTCTGGTGGAGATGTCAAGTTCTGGGTATAATGTTTCAGACTGTACAATAGCGTTACGAAATTGGCAAATAATGGATATACAATATCACTCTATACAGTAGTCTGTGAAGATGTCAAATACTGGGTTCAGAGATTCAGACCATGCAGTAATCTGGTGAAGATGTAAAATATTTGGTTGAAACTTTCAGATCATACATTAGTCTTTCAGATTCAGACTGCGTAGTATTTTGTTGAAAATATCAAATAGTGAGTTGAAATTTTCAGACTGTACAGTAGTCTGGTGAAGATGTTAATAGTGAGTTGAAATTTTCAGACTGTACAGTAGTCTGGTGAAGATGTCAAACATTGGATTGAAACTTTGTTCATGTAATAATTAGTTGAAAAGATTGCTCTGTTACGTACACTTGGTTCTGTTGAAGTGGTTATCCAAGCAACTTACGATGGTGGGTATATAGCTTACATATACGTGATCAACCAATTTTTTTTGAAGCTATATAATAAAGTTATACCAAAGAAAAGCATTTGGAAAATCTGACAGATATATATACCCACGAAAGGGAAACTTTGTAGCGAATTACTAAGATTAATTTGTATTTTTTAATATATGTTACATAAAAATACAGGTAGTTATACTATTCCCAGCAGTAGTGTGGTGTATGCAACCATAGATCCCACAATGAAAACTCCACGTGACAAACGTGTATAAACAAAAGCTTTGATCAATGAAGCTTATTCTATATATAGAAACTCTAGAGAGGCTACTGTTGATAAAAAAAGCTGTCGAGGTATAAAACTCGAACTCTTTCGACACAGCAGCAAATATAGTGAAGTGATACCTGGAAACACAAAAAAGCCGATGTTGACACTCGTCATCACAGCTTGGCACGAAATCCCGCAATATTGGCTTACATGAAATCTTAGAGATGGCAACTAAACAATTTGTCTGAATTGTGGTGGTGAGTAATACAAGAGTTTTAAACATCAATTCGGAGTCAAGCATTGATAAATGTATAGTTGCCAATTCCCCATTGTTTGTGAGTCCTGTATGTTTCCGTATCTGTTGCTATTAATGCAGCATTTATTTATAGATACTTGTTTCTTGAGAACTGTTTTTCGCATTGACTTCGTTACATTAAGATTTTGGCACTTGGTTTCTTTGTTGTCAAACTACACAATGAGCTGTCTGTGATCTGACCACCGCAAGTATCGTAACTCAATTGTTAGCGTTATAAGCCCTCAGAACAACATGAAAGGTTAACTTTGTACATCTATGACATGCAATGGACCAAAGGTACAAAAGAGATTTAAAAAGGAAAGGAGATTAAAAAGGAAAAAAAAAGTAAATATTTTTTACGAAACTAGATTTACGAACGAACACATTTAAAATATTTTACGAAACTAGATTTACGAACGCACACATTTAATACATTATTACATATTTACAGTTACCACGTAATATTTTAGGCTTAGCAGATTTCTATTTATTCATCCTCAGCTTTCATAAGCTTACAGTTACTACATGGTATTTACAGTTTAGCAGTTTCTGTGTTTATCCACAAATATCACGAGGTTTGTTAGGTGCAGTTGATCGTCTACCCATAGTTACTACATGGTATTTATAGTTTAGCAGTTTCTGTGTTTATCCACAAATATCACGAGGTGTGTTAGGTGCAGTTGATCGTCTACCCATAGTTACTACATGGTATTTACAGTTTAGCAGTTTCTGTATTTATCCACAAATATCACGAGGTGTGTTAGGTGCAGTTGATCGTCTACCCATAGTTACT
>NW_013671939.1:12831-16388 GCF_000517525.1 Limulus polyphemus | reverse complement strand
ATTTATAGTTTAGCAGATTCTGTGTTTATCCACAAATATCACGTATACTCACAATTACAAGTGATATTTTAGGATAATCAGATCTTTATTTACTCTTCAAGAACAGTCACAGGGTTTTTTTAGAATATTGTTACATCTTACAGATCTCCCTTCAACTTATTTTCGAATTATTAGTTATTTAATTGCTTCATGTATACATTATGTCGGTAGATGACGCACTAGTTCCTTTACGTACTTACTTATGTAATGATGTTCTAAGAGGTTCATTGGTGATTTATTTAAAGCTGCAATCACTACGTAGGTCGAAATAGAGTACTATTTATTTATCAATAGTTACTTTAATAATCGATTAGGGTAATCTGTACGTCCAGTTACTTCGTGGCATAATATTAGGTTCAGTTTTTACTATTTTTATAACCTCTAGTTATTTTACGGTCCGTTAGGCTTAACTAATTATGACTTTTAGCCTTGCTGTTCCTTCTTTCGGAGCTATTTATCTTAGCTGGCCACTACATGTTTCAGTACAAAAGCTCAGTTTATCAATACTTATATTACCTCCAGGTATCACGAGATCCGTTTAGTTTATGTAATCTTTATCCTATATCTACCAATACATGGCCATCAATAAAGAGTTGATTGCTTTCTAATTGTTTTTTACATATGATTATTGATCAGTTAGTTTTGTTTGATCGTTACTTGGGGCACCACAAATAGTTAGCAGGTTTATCTGGCCAGCGGTTCTACATACACATATGATTAGCGATCGATTAAGTATTTCTGGTCAGTACTTACGTAAGTACAAATTCTTAGTGAGTCATTTCATTTTTCTCGTCCACACTACAAGTTCTTTGTGATCGGTTAGATTTTCTGGTCAGTACTTACCTAAGTACAAAATCTTAGTGAGTCATTTCATTTTTCTCGTCCACACTACAAGTTCTTTGTGATCGGTTAGATTTTCTGGTCAGTACTTACCTAAGTACAAATTCTTAGTGAGTCATTTCATTTTTCTCGTCCACACTAGAAATTCTTTGTGATCGGTTAGAGTTGTATAGTTGTTTTTGCGACCCAAAGGTTTTGTTTTTGTTTACTGGCATTCGTACAGTTAAATAGGCTTTATTAATGACAATAGAAGTATAGCTGATAAGTGATTTAATATATTTCCTTGAACTCTCGTTGTTTATATGCATTATTTTGAACAGATCCCACATCTTATACATCTCGTAGATGTGTTATTGTGCCATCGTGTGTTAAGGTTTTATTTATGTTTTTAATTATTATTATTTATAGTAAAGTCACTGTTTTGTGTTGTTGCTAAACACGGAGTCATAACCTGTTTACTCCTAGTAAAAATAAGTGAGGGTTATGTGTGAAATCAAAACCAGTGAAGCATTGGTAGCAGCTTGAACATAAAAACTTCCGCATGACGGCCGGAAATTGGTCATTTTAGCTACTTTTAAGTTCTTATTGTGCTCGTGGACGTTGTGCCGTTTTCAATGGCCTCCTGTAATTACATGTTTCAGGTGAGAAAAAAACTTCTTAATGAGCTTCTTCTCTTAAATAAACAAGGGTTAGAAGATACTAGCCCTCGAACTGAAACTCTTGCTTTTTCGTTCAACAATACTTATAAAAACAGGTCAGCACTAACACACACCTCCTGTCTGTACACATTGCGATCAAACTATACGCCAGCAAAGCTGTATTTAAGGCGTGTTCCCAACAAGGATATAAAATACTTTTTTAACAATCAAAATTCACATTTCTTTCGTCAAGGTTCAAAAAAGCAAGAGCAAGAAACCAGTTCAACGTAGACAGAACCTACTTGCTGTGTTGATCTTAGAAACAAATATTAGAAAATCAAACTTAAGTATGTTATTTATGGGAATATCAAAACTGAGTGGTTCTAATAGACGAGCTTATTGTTTCATGTAAGATACACAATTGGTTATCTTTTGGTTAACATTACCAAAGCAAGGATCGAACTCCGAATTTTAAAATTATAAGCATATAAAATTTCCACTGAGCAACCGGTGAGCGATTGTAATAATTCCTAAAGAATGGATAACTTAAATCTACTAGAAGAAATACGTTAAAAATTAGACACTTGCTCAGAGTAAAAGATTGTTTGGCTAATACATTGATGAACTTAGAGATGGGTTTGGCTAGTACATTGATGAACTTAAAGATGGGTTTGGCTAGTACATTGACGAACTTAGAGGTGGGTTTGGCTAGTACATTGATGAACTTAAAGATGGGTTTGGCTAGTACGTTGATGAACTTAAAGATGGGTTTGGCTAGTACATTGATGAACTTAGAGATGGGTTTGGCTAGTACATTGATGAACTTAAAGATGGGTTTGGCTAGTACATTGATGAACTTAAAGATGGGTTTGGCTAGTACATTGATGAACATAAAGATGGGTTTGGCTAGTACATTGATGAACTTAACCATTTCTATTTTTCAATCCAAATTCCAATAATTATGCCACACGTAAAGTACAGCCTCACAAAGATAATACACTTATCTGAAAAATTTTATAAACTTAAAACAAAAACGCTTTCCTCATTATTGGGGACGTTGTTATGTGATGATCAGTCCTACTACTCGTTGATAAAGAGTAACCCAAGAGTTGATCGGGTTTACTAGATCTAGTATTTGTTATCCAAATTATGAACTGGTACCACAAATAATTCTCAGGCAGCTTTGTGCGACTGGTACCACAGATAATCCTTAAGCAATTTTGTGCGACCGGGACCACAGATAATCCTCAGGCAGCTTTGTGCGACCAGTACCACAGATAATCCTCAGGCAACTTTGTGCGATCGGGACCACAGATAATCCTCCGGCAGCTTTATGGGATCGGAACCACAGATAATCCTCAGGCGGCTTTGTGCGACAAGTGCCACAGATAATCCTCAGGCAGCTTTGTGCGACAAGTACCACAGATAATCGTCAGGCAGCTTTGTGCGACCGGTACCACAGGTATTCTTCAGGCAACTTTGTGCTATCGGGACCACAGATAATCCTCCGGCAGCTTTGTGCGACCGGGACCACAGATAATCCTCAGGCAGCTTTGTGCGACAAGTACCACAGATAATCGTCAGGCAGCTTTGTGCGAAATCTAATATAGAAACAATGAAGAAATGGACCACTACTACAGCAAAATGACAGAAACAAAGTTTTAATATTAAACAACCTGATTTGGAAACAGGCAAGAAAAACTACATGAATACTACATGTTGATAATAAACGTTCTCAGCATATGTGTACAGCGTGATGAAACGTAAGAAACACTTATCAGATGTGGAAGTATATGTATATTGCCTAATAAAGCATACAAAACCGCTATCATCTACATAAGTATATGCATACTGGCTAGTAAAGCGCTAAAACCCTTACCGGCTATATCAGCCCATGTATACTGCTTAATAAAGCGCTAAAAATAGTTATCAGCTGTAGAAGTATATTTATAAAATATATATCACACTTATTAGCTGGAAAAGTTTATTTATAATATGTAACAAAGCATATATAATCATATGTATATTGTCTAATAAAGC
>NW_013671939.1:9961-11831 GCF_000517525.1 Limulus polyphemus | reverse complement strand
ATAAAGCATATACAATACTTATCAGCTATAGAAGTATATGTATACTGTATAATAAAGCATATACAATACTTATCAGCTATAGAAGTATATGTATACTGTCTAATAAAGCATACAGATATCTTATCAGTTATAGAAGTATATGTATACTGTCTAATAAAGCATATAAATATCTTATCAGCTCTAGAAGTATATGTATACTGTCTTATAAAGCATATAAATATCTTATCAGCTATAGAAGTATATGTATACTGTCTAATAAAGCATATACAATACTTATCAGCTATAGAAGTATATGTATACTGCCTAATAAAGCATATACAATACTTATCAGCTATAGAAGTATATGTATACGGTCTTATAAAGCATATAAATATCTTATCAGGTATAGAATTATATGTATACTGTCTAATAAAGCATATACAATACTGATCAGCTATAGAAGTATATGTATACTGTCTTATAAAGCATATACAATACTTATCAGCTATAGAAGTATATGTATACTGTCTTATAAAGCATATAAATATCTTATCAGCTATAGAAGTATACGTATGCCTAATAAACGGTAAAATTATTCTATAATGTCAACCATAGATTCTAATGTAGAGAGTACTTATCTTAACAAATGATAAAAAATAATTGAAAACATTGTGGAAATATTATCTACAGACTGAGAAACGCTTAACTTGTTACAGATAACAAGTTAATAATACAATAATTAGATCCACGCAGTAATATTGTCAAAGATGCACTTAGCATAGTTAATTTGTAAAGAAAAATAAAAGAAATATCATCCTGGAGAGTAAAACAATAATGTTACCAATTAAATGTAAAGTGATGGCCAGAGGCAGAGTACGATGTACTGTGTTGGTAAAGAACAAATACATACTTAATCGAAACTAATAGCTGAGAGACATTTATTGAAATGACCAGTCATACAAATATAGGAAGAGGACAGTACTTCGTCATGAAAAATACTGTGAATAAGTTGTAGGTGGAGAAAGTGGGTGTATAAATGATATTTTTAAAGTTGTAAGCCTAATGTATTCCTTTCAAGAATGGCGGTAGCTTAGCGTTTCTTTTTTTAACAGAGTTTCAATGAAAAGAAAGAAAGTCTAGGAAAGATAAGAATAGTTTTAAAACGTCTCATTACGAACCCTTTCTCAAGTTTTCTAATTAAACTCTAGATTTTAGATACTCCCACCATTGTTACTGCTTAGTCTCTTTAAACATTTAATCGTGAAGGAATATCTTACAGCGGAACTTAATTATTCGGATAAAAATAGCTCATTTCAGATTCAATTTTCTCCATTTTTTCTTCGAATAACTTACGAGATTCGTTTAATCACCTTAGCCCTTGTCTGAGATGTGTCGTTAGAGGGCACTATATTCGAATTCTGCAACTATTGTAACGGGAAACAACCTTTACAAGTTAATCTTGACATGATTCATGGCCTCGTAGAAGCAAAAGTCAGCGTGAAACGTGGCTTTCACATAAGCATAACCTCATCACGGTGCAATACAATAACCTGTTGTTCACCCATTCACTTGTTCCTCTAATATTCCCTTTCATGCACACTAAAAACAAGTTCGACTCTTGTCTCAAACAATAATTATTACTTTGTCTTTATCACTGTTCAGTACGTTTTACGAACAGTAAAAAAGTAATATATATTTTACTGCACAAGAGCACTAAGAACAATATATTTTACTACACATTAATAGTAAAAACAATAATATATTTTACTGTACATTAATAGTAAAAACTAATCTATTTTACTGCACATTAATAGTAAAAACAATAATATATTTTACTGTACATTAATAGTAAAAACAATAATATATTTTACTGCACATTAATAGTAAAAAG
>NW_013671939.1:3924-8961 GCF_000517525.1 Limulus polyphemus | reverse complement strand
AATAATATATTTTACTGTACATTAATAGTAAAAACTAATATATTTTACTGCACATTAATAGTAAAAACTAATATATTTTACTGCACATTAATAGTAAAAACAATAATATATTTTACTGCACATTAATAGTAAAAAGTAATATATTTTACTGTACATTAATAGTAAAAACGATAATTTTACTGCACTTGAACAATAAAAACAATAATATATTTTATATAAAAGTAATAATAATATAAGCTACAAATAATCAACAGCACACACACACAGACAACTCTGTGACAACTCTTGTTTGACAGACTAATGGGTTTGTTTTTTGTTTTGAATTTCGCGCAAAGCTACACGAAGGCTATCTGCGCTAGCCGTCTCTAATTTAGCAGTGTAAAACCACCCACCGCCAACTCTTGGGCTACTCTTTTACCAACGAATAGTGGGATTGACCGTCACATTATAATGCCCCACGGCTGAAAGGGCGAGCATGTTTGGTGAGACGGGGATTCGAACCCGCGACCCTCAGATTGCGAGTCGAGTGCCCTAACCACCTGGCCATGCCGGGCCCAGACTAACAGGACTTGACGATCTCACGGCGCCAAAGTGACGTCTTGATTCAGCAGATCTCGAATCAAATATGCACGGATTTACATCCCTAACGATTGTACCAGGCCGTCCAATCTGCTCTTACTACTAGGGTACAGTGCGCAGCATAAGGGATAATATGATGTGATCTCGTTACCCAAGGTGCAACATGTTCTACGAACTCTGTGTATTAGTTTCGTTATTGTCACCATATAGAGTACAATATAACAAAGGTGGGTGTATAAACTCTGTGTATTAGTTTCGTTATTGTCACCATATAGAGTACAATATAACAAAGGTGGATGTATATAATACACAGAGTTGTTTCGTTATTGTCACCGTATAGAGTACAATATAAAAAGTGTACTCTATCTGATGCACCGATAGTAATGTCGTGTTTTGTGATAACATATAACAGTCTGCTGTATTTGATAAATCGAATTCAAACACAGAAACTCACTAGAATCGCCCATCTGTATTCAAGTGTTATAATATGGTGTATAATTCATGCTCAACACTAGTACTGTTTGGAGCTTTTCCGATGCCATCTGTTGGATATGATTTTTTTTCTTCACAGTCCCAAGAGTTTGGTTGCACTTTTGAACTATAGTTTTACAACAAAAGTTCTGCTGAATTAAATCCTTGTTATCTTGGACTTTTATCATTCTGATTTTAAGAATCATATTTGTATTTTAATGAAAGCTTAGGTTGGTTGGATTTTTACTAATAATTCAATCGTATAATTTTGTCTATTCTGGCTTATGACGAAAGTATAACATCTTTTTGATACTGCTCCTCTCCCTTCCCGGTGGTTCAGTGGTAAGTCTGACGTTTAAGAACGCCAAAATCAGGTTACGATACCCGCGAGGGGCCACACACACATAGCCCGTTCTGTATATTCGTGCTTAAGAACAAACAAAAGTTTTTGGTGTCTTTGTATAGCAAGTAGTATTATGTTAGTATAAGAAGATTACACAAGATGGCGCCACAGAGTTAAATTTTAACTTTTTTTAAGTCTCTTTCAAACCATAAATACTTTTTTTTAATGGTAGTGTAATATATACATATGTCTGGCGTATCCACATCGTACTTTTTATAATTATCTTATAATAAATGGTGTAGCTATCAACCTATCTATCTGTCTATGTTCTTTTGGTATGTAAAATGTAATAGTGATACATGCTGTGAATATTAATATCCGCGAAAACTTTAGAATCTAAACTGAGATAAACGATCAAGATGCTACTGTTTTATTCTTAATGCAAAGGTATACAATGAGCTAATTGTATTCTGACCAGGAAGTGAAACCCGAATTTTACCATCGTAAGTACATAAACTTCATTCTAATCCTCAGGAGGATAAACATTCGAGAAAAGCTAGAAACTTTGTTTCTAGCTTTTCTCGAATGTTTATCCCCCTGAGGATTAGAATGGATAATTGTCAGTCCTTTTTACAAGTAACCGAACATTCAGTCAATCTTGTTTCTCAAGTAACCAAAAATTATTTAAGTCCTGTTTCACAAGTAACCGAACAATGTGTCGGTCCTGTTTCACAAGTAATGAAACATTGTGTCAGTCCTGTTTTTCAAGTAACCAAACATCGTGTCAATCCTGTTTCCAAGTAAAAGACATTGTGTTAGTCCTGTTTCTCAAGTAACCGGATAATAGTCAGTCCTGTTTCTCAAATAACCACACATTGTATCATTCCTGTTTCACAAGTAACCGAACAGTGTGTCAGTCCTATTTCTCAAATAACCACACATTGTATCAGTCCTGTTTCTCAAGTAACCGGATAATTGTCAGTCCTGTTTCTCAAATAACCACACATTGTATCAGTCCTGTTTCACAAGTAACCGATCAGTGTGTTAGTCCTGTTTCTCAAATAACCACACATTGTATCAGTCCTGTTTCACAAGTAACCGAACAGTGTGTCAGTCCTATTTCTCAAATAACCAAACATTCAAAATGGTTAAATTTTGAGATTCCTTTTTTGTTGCACTTTACAAAGTGTAGAAAATTATTTTCGAACAGTTGCTGTTCAAATTGATTGGGCAAGAATAACGTTTGATTAGGTTAAAATCATTAACTATATGTCTGCATTGATTTTATGATGTGTACTTTCAGAGCTGCGTGTCCATATTCTTACTCATGGTGGCCAAAAAAGTTCAAACTGAACATGCATATTGCTTTTCTTGAATGTTTATCCCCCTGAGGATTAGAATGAAAGGTTACTTGTGAAATAGGACTAATACAATGTGTGTTTACTTGGAAACAGGATTGAAACAACCTTGGGTTACTTGGGAAACAGGATTGAAACAATGTTGGGTTACTTGTAAAAAAGGATTGACAATTATCCGGTTACTTGTGAAATAGGACTAATACAATGTGTGTTTACTTGGAAACAGGATTGAAACAATGTTGGGTTACTTGGGAAACAGGATTGAAACAATGTTGAGTTACTTGTAAAAAAGGATTGACAATTATTCGGTTACTTTAGAAACAGGACTGACACAGTGTTTGGTTACTTGAGAAACAAGACTAACACAATGAAGGTCGTATGAGAGACCGTAATGAAATAAATGTGAGAACGTACTGTTGAAGATTGTCGTCTTTATACATCGTTAAGAACGTAGTTTAAAACATTGTATGTGACTAACATTTGTATAAGTAACATAGGAAAAAATGGAATAAAGCATAATATCGTACACAGCACTTGGGCCATTTATAATACACTGATATAACATAATATCTTACATAGAACTCGGGCCATTTATAATACATTGTTATAACATAATATCTTACATAGCACTTGGACCATTTATAATACATTGATATAACATAATATCTTACACAGCACTTGGGCCATTTATAATACATTGTTATAACATAATATCTTACATAGAACTCGGGCCATTTATAATACATTGTTATAACATAATATCTTACATAGAACTCGGGCCATTTATAATACATTGTTATAACATAATATCTTACACAGGACTTGGGCCATTTATAATACGTTGATATAACATAATATCTTACACAGCACTTGGGCCATTTATAATACATTGATATAACATAATATCTTACATAGAACTCGGGCCATTTATAATACATTGTTATAACATAATATCTTACATAGCACTTGGACCATCTATAATACATTGTTATAACATAATATCTTACATAGCACTTGGACCATCTATAATACATTGTTATAACATAATATCTTACATATCACTTGGACCATTTATAATACATTGTTATAACATAATATCTTACATAGCACTCGGGCCATTTATAATACATTGTTATAACATAATATCTTACATAGCACTTGGACCATTTATAATACATTGTTATAGCATAATATCTTACATAGCACTTGGACCATTTATAATACATTGTTATAACATAATATCTTACATAGCACTTGGGCCATTTATAATACATTGTTATACCTATTTTATTTTATTTCAGTACAGTTAAGGAAAGGTAATTTAACATTTTTGATAAGGATATTGTATGTGATATCCAGAGATCCAAAAATATCATTTATGGAAGTTGATCAATTATGTAACTGAAGTGTTTGGAATAATTTCATTCCTGTAGTGATTGGCCGATTGTGTAATGAAAGTATTTTGTGAACATTCACACACATCTGAAAGTTGGCCAGTTGGTAACAGAATCAATATATGAAAATTCCCACTTGTACTAGTTGATCAGTACTGTAATATAAAGTGTTTTGTTGATTTTCACACATAAAATTCTCAAATTTTGTGACAGAAGTCCTTTTGGAAAATCTAGAAGTTATAAACTTGTATAACAGAAGTGTTTTGTGGAAAGTTGTACTTATGGACGTTAATCATTTGATTTACACAACTACTTTGTGGATTTTCACACATCATATTGTGTACCAAAAGTCAGTTTGAAAACTCTGGAAGCTCTCGAGTTTAGATAACTACAGAAATACTTTTTAAAAATGCTCACGTCTGGACGTGAAATGCTTTGTGAATAGTTACACATCTGAAAGTCGACGAGCTATAACAGGAGTATTTTGTGAAAATTCACACATCTATAAGTGATTAATTTAACAGGAGCGCTTTGTGAAAATTTACATATCTGAAAGTCAACTAGTTTAATAGGAGCTTTTTGTGAAAATTCACACATCTGAAAGTAGACTAGTTTAATAGGAGCTTTTGTGAAAATTCACACATCTGAAAGTAGACTAGTTTAATAGGAGCTTTGTGTGAAAATTCACACATCTGAAAGTAGACTAGTTTAATAGGAGCGCTTTGTAAAAATTCACATATCTGAAAGTAGACTAGTTTAATAGAAGCTTTGTGTGAAAATTCACACATCTGAAAGTAGACTAGTTTAATAGGAGCGCTTTGTGAAAATTCACACATCTGAAAGTAGACTAGTTTAATAGGAGCGCTTTAGTGAAAATTCACACATCTGAAAG
>NW_013671939.1:0-2924 GCF_000517525.1 Limulus polyphemus | reverse complement strand
TACTTTAATAGGAGCGCTTTGTGAAAATTCACACATCTGAAAGTAGACTAGTTTAATAGGAGCGCTTTGTGAAAATTCACACATCTTAAAGTAAACTACTTTAATAGGAGCGCTTTGTGAAAATTCACACATCTGAAAGTAGACTAGTTTAATAGGAGCGCTTTGTGAAAATTCACACATCTTAAAGTAAACTACTTTAATAGGAGCGCTTTGTGAAAATTCACACATCTTAAAGTAAACTACTTTAATAGGAGTGTTTTGTGAAAATTCACACATCTGTAAGTAGACAAGTCATAATAGGTGCTTTTTGTGAAAATTCACACATCTGAAAGTCAACTAGTTTAACAGGAGAGCTTTATGAAAATTCACAAATCTGAAATTGAATTAATTTAACATTAGCACTTTCTGTAAATTCACACATCTGAATGCCGAATAGCTATAGCAGGAGGTTTTTGTGTGGTTTTTCACACATCTGAAAGTTTACTTGTTGTGTTACAGAAGTTTTTTGCGATCATTTATAAACCTGCTAGTTGACTAGTCTCGCACCATCTATAAATTCACATATATTGAAGTTGAACAGCTGTGTAACAATATATTTTGAGGATTTTCACACATCTATTTAATCAATTGGAGATATAAAAGTTAAGGCCAGTTATTGTTACAAAAGAAATATTATACAAAAATTTAGGAAAATTTCGATAGACCATAAGCGGTCCGCGGCGGACCTCCAGCTGTTCTTTATTCCGTTAGAGGTCGTTCTTTCAACATATTTTACCAAGAGTGGGCATTTTATTAATTAAGAAAATACTTAACAAGTGAAAGAACAATTCACAAACACGGGGAGTGGGTTAAACGAGGATCAAAGGTCACGGTGAGCTAAAAAGCGGTAATTAGACTCTTCTATCGTTAGATAAGCGATAAATTAGTTGGGTCAAAGAAAGAACTTCCAATTCGATTTTCTCCTGGAGCGGTCCTTTGCGGACCGACAACAGCATCTCACGGTTCGGCGTCAAGGTTGGGCTGACCTCTCTAGATAAGTCAGTGACCCTTACCGGCTGTATACATATATTTGTTTTCTTTTGAACTTTATACTACAATACAAATTTTATGGAAAAAAAAGGGCCGAATGTGCCTGAATATGGGCTCTGCGTTCACTGCAAAAAAGATAAAAAGCGTTCTCTGCACTCTACGGACGTGAGTGCGTTATAAGGATGACCGTCAAATCCCACTCTTACAAGAGTATCACAAGTTTTAGCGCGGTTGGTGCTGTTGATTAAATGATTTCCTTTGAGTCTGTCAGTTCAAAATTAACGAAGGTTAACGAAGGTTAACATATTGGTATGGCTATCCGAAACAAACAAACAATTTATTTAAAAAAAAAACATCGTTCAGGTTTGCAAATCTAATGAAAAGCAGCTTACTGCAACTGAAATGAATGTATTTATAATTTGTACTAAGAGTAACATCATGTAAAGGTTAAGCGTTTTATTTCTTACTGTTTCAACAAGCTTCAAGCAGAGTTACTATCCGTCTATCCGTTACTATCCGTCCGTAAAAAAATGTCACATTTTAACAGTCTTTAAATTCGTAAATAGCAAAAAAAAAAAACGTTTTTAATGATACCACTAAAAGAAATGTGACGTAAATAAATAAATAAAGGCAATAGTAAAAAACAAAGTTCCTACACTTAACCGTCTCGAGGGGCACAGCGGGAGGTATGCGGGCTTATAACGCTAGAAGCTAGGTTTCGATACCCGCGGTGGCCACAGCCCATAGTGTAGCTATTACAAACAAACAGCCAACCAACCAAACTCATATTTAAGTGAAAAGGAGTTTCAAATAAAATAAATATCCTACAAGATGGGGCCCCACACTGTCAACATGTTGTGGGACAAGCTTTCAGAAACGAGTAAATAATCATTCAGTAGACGTTTTCCACACATACACGTGACCAGCACGGTTTCTAGATCTCACGATATTTGGAAAACCATGAAAGATATACGATAAAAAGTAAAGTGCAACCGTTGAAAATCTGACAGTAATTTTCGTACAATTAATGTTAATGTAATATTACCATGATTTATTGCAATTAATGCTAATATAATTATAATGTTTTGTACTTCGCTAGAAGCATATATTTCGGTAACAATATTTATACAGATCTCAGTAACTTTGATATTAGCTTATTCAATAATCCATTTTAATTAGTGACTATTGAATACAAAAATTTTAATTAACATATGCGGGATTTGCCTACATTGCCAGTAATAGCACGTGGTATTTATCAAGAATTACACGTACTACTGCACGTAATTATCTTCAAACACATATATTAGTCCTATGAATATTGTTTCTCGCTGGGTCAGCTGTAAGTTTAGGGACTTTCAACCCTAAAATTCATGGATCGATTCCCTATGTTAGACAGAGCTAGTAACCGATTGTGTGGCATTCAGCTAAAACAACACAATTAAGAATTTTGGTAACTGTGAATAGAGACAACGGTAATTATAAATTAAACTCAATACTTAATAATTAACCACAATTCAGTAATTATCAGTAATTACGGTACTTATAAATAATCGCACACATCTTTACACGTAAGTATTCTACCAGATTAGAAATAACAACAATTACACGCTTCTGTCGTAGAATACTAACTATCATACAATATTAGCTGTCACAGTCTTCTATAATAAAATACAAACTATCACAGACTTGTAGCATACAGAATTAGCTGTCACAGTCTTCTATGATAAAATACAAACTATCACAAACTTGTAGCATACAGAATTAGCTGTCACAGTATTCTATTATGAAATACTAACTATCACAAACTTGTAACATAGAGTATTAGCTGTCACAGTATTCTATTATAAAATACAAAGTATCACAAACTTATAACATAGAGTATTAACTGTCACAAT
>NW_013671938.1:52158-55091 GCF_000517525.1 Limulus polyphemus | reverse complement strand
ATATATGTTAGTCTGGTATATATATAAGATGCTCACAACGTGACAACAATGTGTGTAGGTAATGAGTAATTGAACTGCAGTCAGAGAGAGACGTATTGTTGAAGTCTAGCTCGTGATATGTGAATTATAGTTTGTTATAGCGCAACTTCTGAAGTTGAGTGTATCGGTAAAGTTATATTCAGAAAGAATAATCCAGTTTTATTTAAGAAAGGACTTGTGTCGCTAAAGTTTCGTTGGAATTAGTTACGGAAAATTAATTAACAAACGGAGACGTAACAATATTTAATAATTGACAGAAACAGTTATGAGAGCTAGGGTTACGTCTTTGTATACTACATTAATTATAAGTAAAAAACAACATATGATTGTAGCCCTTGTAATGTAACCCCCAATGGCACAGCGGCATGTCTGCGGACTTACAACGCTAGAAACCGGGTTTTGATACCCGTAGTGGGCAGAGCACGGATAGCCCTTTGTGTAGCTTTGTACATAAATTCAAAACAAACAAACTTGTAATGTATAAATGTTTTGGAAAAAAGGAATAACTCTTCAGATTAATATAGTTAAATTGAGTATGATTTTTTTAGTGTACTGATTTTTTTTTTTTTACAAATAATGCGGATAATCAAAGTGAAACTTTCTTTTCCAGATATCGTGATAAAAAGTTTTCATTTTTGTTGTAAGAAAGCAAAATACACTGTGCTGCAAATGAAAATCCTCTAATTAAATCTGATTACGGTTAGCATAATTATCATGTTATTGTGTAGATATATACAACAGAATAAAATACTGATATCAGACTTAATACACAATTTTACAAAATCATACACATTAAAATCTCCTTTAGGTACAGTTCAAGTGGGTTAACTATTACACAATGATAAACAAAAAGTATTTTAAGTCTTTAAAAGTTACAGCAGCGGGTTTACAGCGCAGCCTGTAAGATTTCGGTATTCCAGATTTACAGTTTTTGAACAATTTACAGCAAGGGTTGTATAGTCTTGTTAATATATTTCTTATCGTGTATATCTCCAGTAAGTAGCAGTATTCTACATGGATGAATGAATTAATTAATATCAACAGATGTCGCGTATCAGACGAAGAGCGCGTAGAATCAGAAACGTAATCAACAATGTGAACGATACGTGTACAAAATGCTTTCTAATGATAATTCTTAAAATTAGAATTTATCATATATAAAATATGTACGAGGCGGAAATCATTTGTTCTAACGATGAACAACATAACTATAGACGTGACAAATAATGATATACTTATTGGATATTTCGGAGTACACATAATCCACACCAGAGTAACCCCACACCAGCTGTGGTCGAAACCACTAGAGAGTAGTAGGCAAAGACTGGGGGTGCAATTGGTAAATGGTGTCAACCAACAGGTGCAATCTTACTGGTAGGTGAGATGAGATGGCGAGCACTTAATGGTGAGATAATTATTAGCTTCTCTCTTAGCCAAGAAGTATCATGCCAGGGTGATCATGAATCGTGCAGAACTCTGGGATTGAGCAGGACCAATGGATAAAATAATGACAGGAACTTGTCTTTCTACCAACCTTTACCAGGAACTGACTACTCGTCCAAGGGTCGGGATATACGAAGATGCTTTACACCCTGTATATTCGATGTTGATTATATCTTAGCCAGATTCTTGGTGAGAATTCAGAAGGAAGAAGCTTTGGCCACGTGAGTGAAGCAGATTACACCCTAGACTTTCAAGGGTAAAGTAAAAAAAAAAAAAACTTGAGCATTTTCTGAAGCGTTCCAAACAAATAACTGTCTGGAATGTCTGAATTCCCCAACAGACCATCCAATGTCTGATTCTGAGTTTGTACAGTCAAACTGTGGACTCTGTTGAGTACTTGAGTGAGGCACAATTTTGGGACTATGGGAAGGCCTTTGCTGAATTGCGTCGACACCACAAACTAGGTGAAAATCAAGTAATCCATTGAGACAAGTTCAAGGTTCATCAAAGTTCTGGCCACTTACGTGAATGATGTGAACTGTCTGCACATAAGGTAATCCTGATAGCCTTTGCAGATCAAAAAGATATCTTGGTGGATAAGTTCATCAAAAGATATTCTCACCCTAACAGAAGAGGAAGAAAATACACCCCTACTTACCCAGGTACCTCCATCACGCTAAGCGTGAGCAATACTAAGTTTTAACCAATCATCCACACATCCCATCTCTACAGCAAAACCACTGGAGACCTGAAAGCAATATGATTAGTTTTGCAAAAGACTATTGTTAAGTCTCTAAAACGAAATACTAAATTAAAACTTGCCTTATACTTTCTTCTCATCTAATGATGAATTTAGTTTAATCCCAAAACTCATGGCCAATGAAGGTATGAGGTCACCCTTTCTAGTTTTTCTTGTGTTTTATTTTTCGAGGTGAAGGTTTTAGTACTTATTTGGGTGAAATGTTTCAGTTTACTTTATATTGTGTTGTAATTTTAGTTTTTGACGTATATATAGTGTCACAATAATAATGTTTGTAGTGTGTTATGGTATAAATTGATTCACCATTTTGTTATAGTTGGGGATATTCCTATAGAAGTATTTTTTTACAATACTGATTGAACCGGAGTCGAACCATTTGGCGACATCTGGGTATGGAATCACAAACTACAGAGTGAGGTTTCTAACTGATAAATTTCCTCACTTAGTCACAATACTACATAGAATCACACAATACCAACGTCATTTACAAAATAACATGCAATAACTGCCCAGAATTCTACATAGGAGAAACAGGAAGAAAATTGGAAACCAGATTGACAGAACACAATAAAAAACCGTCCCACGTTTTTCACCATTGCAGCTCAAAAAACCATAGTATATCTATTAAAAACACAGTCATTTTAAACAAAGAGCCCAACATAACCAAACGAAACATCAAGGAATCGATCTG
>NW_013671938.1:42001-51757 GCF_000517525.1 Limulus polyphemus | reverse complement strand
TAAGCCGTCTCCAGCCATTATTACATAGGTAATATTCACACGAGGCCTAAAATTTAGTATTCCTAATAAGTTTAAGTTTCAAGATAACATTACTAAATTTGAACGGTTTTTGGAAACATTGTCACATCAAACCATTTGGAATAAGTCTGGTCATTGTTTTAGAACTCAAATTAATGGCACAGCTTGAACTAGTTTGAACAATTATTATAATGAATAATAAATATTTTTCTGATATAAGTTTAAAAATACTTAAAGCTCTAAAGAATTCAAGTAAAAATAATAGAATTGTTATTCCTAAATTAGACAAAGGTAAAAGTGTTGTAACTGTTTTATGACTGACAAAATACTTCGTATTTGTTTCAATAAGCGAAGTTTTATATAATAAATCCAAATGATGTGTCTACATGCCTTCTAGTTATTAGTTTGCTATTTATGGAAAACATATTCTTTATTTATTAAGAATCAGTTGAAACATGTTATCTGAAGGGCATACCCACAGATAAAATTAAGATGTGTGTTGAAATATTATTGTCGCATACCTTCTTTCTTTAAGCCTATGGATCAGATTTCAACTTAACAGTTATCATTATTAGTTTATAAGTTCACTTGTCCTTGCTGCCAGCAAGGCTATATTGGTTCTACAAAAGGAAACAATTAACATAAATAAAATAAAAACAGATAACTTCAAGTCAAGTATATTAGAACACGCTCTAGGGGAATGTGTCGTTGTTGTTCATTTTAATTTCTTTTAGATCCTTGAAAGGAACAATGATGAATGGATCTTTCGTATAAAATAGAGTCTTTTGTTTCACAAGCTGAGGTCTGAAATCAGTTCTGCAAAAAAACACAACCAAATTGTAATCTAGTGATTGAATAGGGATATATCTGTCCTCCCATGGTTTACATAGTTCAGCCAATGCCATTGGTGCCTCTGGTCTGGATGTAATTCTGGAAGAGAGGAGCAAAGCACCTGCTTTAATACTAACGTATTGATTCACTATATAGAGAAGTGTCCGTACCTTGCCATGCAGCAAGATAAAAAAAGTTATTGTTTAGACAGCAAATCCAGGATAGTCCACAGTAAATTGACAAAGCTTAAGTTGGGCCTGGATACTGACTTAAGGGAGCACATGATAATCAGCTTGCTCTGAAAACTGTAGTGGTCATCCCAGCTCTCTCGGGGCTGGATGGAGCTTGCTAAAAATACAATGGCAAAATATCGAATTCCTGGTAGACACAAGAGCAGCGAGAACTCTGGTAGATTTTGCAATGTGTCAAGCCCTCCAAATAAAACAATCATTCTGAATACCGAATTTATTCTACTGAATGGTGATGAACTAGACATGAATTGAAAGAAAAATCTCGAACTATTTATAGGTAGTATCACCCACAGATCAAAGATAGTTATTGCAGATGCTGGTTCTGGCATTAGTATCATAAGGATGGATATACTATGGAGCCTAGTGATTAGTTTAACCCGTGCATATGATTCCAACTAGATTGGGCTCATGAACAGTGGATTACAGGAGTGCATGTGAGAGAGAAAGTCAGAGTACTTACATGATGCTTGGTGCTTTACTGTAGGCGAAGTCTGGTGAATTGCTACAATGTATCAGGATTATAAAACGTTTGCATAAAAGGAGATGTTTCCTGTCCAAAGAGTAAGCAATATTATTATGGGCAGTAATTTGTCTAAGAAGGGGCAAAGTCCCAATACTATTTTGTAATTGTGAGTGATTGGTTATCCAACTTTCCGCTGGAATGTTATCAAAATGTTAAGTGAAGTCGAAGTAACTGAGGCTTGCAGTAATACTAGAGTTACACAGAGTTACTAGAGTAATACTAGAGTTACACCCATTGCACCACATCCGAGAGGGAGTACAGTGAAATCGAAGTAACTGAGGCTTGCAGTAATACTAGAGTTACATAGAGTTACTAGAGTTACACAGAGTTATTAGAGTAATACTAGAATTACACCCATTGCACCACATCCGAGATGAAAGAAAAGGTTTCCAACATATCTGAGGCTTGCAGTAATATTAGAGTTACACCCATTGCACCACATCCGAGATGGAAGAAAAGGTTTCCAACATATCTGAGGCTTGCAGTAATATTAGAGTTACACCCATTGCACCACATCCGAGAGGGAGTACAATGAAATCGAAGTAACTGAGGCTTGCAGTAATACTAGAGTTACACCCATTGCACCACATCCCAGAGGGAGTACAGTGAAATCGAAGTAACTGAAGCTTGCAGTAATATTAGAGTTACACCCATTGCACCACATCCGAGAGGGAGTACAATGAAATCGAAGTAACTGAGGCTTGCAGTAATACTAGAGTTACACCCATTGCACCACATCCGAGATGGAAGAAAAGGTTTCCAACACATCTGAGAACTTTGACTAAGAATTGTACAAACAATATGGACCCAATGCAACAGTAGTAACTTGTTGATTGAATATGCCAATGTATTCATGGGAACAGATGTCTGATTGGGTCAAACAACAATTACCTAATACCACATACATATAAGTGTCACGTGTCATATTAAATAACCACCACAGTGATTGAAAGGTACCATAAGAGACATACGAGGTACAGTTAGAAATAATTTCCAAGGTGAATGGCTGGAGTAATGAACACCAGATTATTCATCTCGCTGCACATTTGAAAGTACTGGCCATAGCAACATTAGGAAACATTAGCAGAAAAGTATGTAAATTTATTATCACATGATGCTGTACTCTCGTGACCTACCCTACCACTAAGAGAGAGCCATGAGACAGCTATTGAAGAGTATTGTTATTGCTGTTTTTCACTCGATATTATTATTCATATTGAAAGGTATTGTTTGAATATTGTAATTGCAGTATTTTTTTAGGGGGGGTAGGTTTTTTCTTTCTGGTTCTTTTTCCTGGTTCCATTATTAATGATTTGTTAGTATTTATGACAAATTATTTATTAAAATTGGTGTAAAGTCCTGGCCAGGCATTTGTTAATTAACTATATCGAATTTATTTCTAAGTGTTGTTATTGTGAATAAATTGTGTTTTTGTTGTTGAACCCTGATTATAATGGTGTATTCATTTTAGACTGTTACAGTTTAATTATCTTATCCAAATGCTTCACATGAAATGTTTGATTAATTACCACACGAACAATTCATAGATACCACATAGGATGAAGATTTGCAATTTAGGTTAAAGCAGAGTAGATCTACATCTTTAAAGAAAGTTGCCGAGTTGCCTGTGGGAGTTGAATCACTAATGTCGCAGACAAAGAACTAAATTCAATATTCCAAAATTTTTAATTAACGCATCAGATAGTGTAAAAACATCAACTATCTCTGGTGAATGATGTGAAAGAACTCAAATGAGTAATCAAACAACTGGTAATTCAGTATGAAAGGAATAAGCTACACGACAGAAGGTGTTTCACGTGTAATATAAAAGGACATATTACTAGGATCTGCAGTCCAAAGCCTTTAGGAAATAGCAGCTGCTACCAAAGGATGACAAGAAAAGAGAACTGTTATAAATATGAAAAAAAAAAAAACATGGACATTACATCTGCGACTCTTAATTAATAAATCATTGATAATAATCCCAGGAGACCTAGCATGGCCTGGTGGTAAGGGTGCTCGACTCGCAATTAGAGCGCGAGTTCAAATTCCCGTTACCAAAGATGCTCGTCTTTTCAGCCGTGGGGGCGTTATAATGTGATGATCAGTCCCACTATTCGTTGGTAAAAGGGTAGCTCAAGAGTTGGCGGTGGATGATGTTCACTATCTGCCTTTCCTCTTGTCTATCACTGCTAAATTAGGGACGGCTTTTCGCGAAATTCAAAACCAAATAATCCCAGGACACGATACCTAGAACATGAGAACCCTCCATCTCCCCAAAATGAGATAAGAAATGCATTATTGTAAAAAGCCGGTCTATGAGTCTATGGATTCATTGATGGGAAGTGTAACAACATATGGTTCTCCATCTTCCATTGCATGATTTGATAATAAAAGCTGAGAAGTAGCCGACAGAGATTAAGTAAGAAGATGCAAACAGCAAGTGGTCATAAAGTTCCAGCAAGAGTAAAGTTGTAAGCCACACTCACTGTGGGATGTTTCTCTATATGACATGATGTGGAGATAAATGATACCGAGAAGATGCACATTGGAAATCGACTTCACTATGCACTACATCACCATTAAAGCACCAAAGTTTGAACCTTCAGTAACGCAATGATAGAAGAACAGAATAATGAAGACAGTCAGTTTAAAATCGAAGAGGGGCAGAATAAAAAACAGAAACAGGTGGTATAAACTAAAGATTATCCCCTGTGATTGTCTATGGAAGTATTTCGGCAGGAGAGTAGACAACTGGTTATCCGGATTCTCTCGACCTCCACCACTTCCAGTGATAAGACAGTAAATGTTGATAAAAACAATAGGTCACTCATCCATGTATCATAAGCCACAGAAATGAAAACCGTCAAAAACATTTAGTATCTGGACAATTTAGGGAGAGAAAACGAATAAAAAAAAGTTTGGTGTGTTAATTAAAAATTTATTGTACTCTGTTTCACTTTGTTTAATTAATGATTGTAATGTATATATTTTATAATATTAATTTTCTTAATTGTTAAGAGTTACTTTATTACTATGTATTACTATTAATCGTTTTCTTTGCATTATAGCATTGTTTAGGAATTCACAATGCAGGTCAATATTGTAGGCTATATTTCTTTTCTAATGTAAATGTTTGTATTGTTTTTGTTTAAAGGGAGTTTTCTTGCCACGTGAATGGACGTGTCATAATGACTAGAAACAATTTCAGTTGTTTAGAAAATGTGTTTGGTGAGACCAGACTTCATTATTGTTTGATTTAATGAGTTAATAACAGTAGCAGATTGATTATTGAGTTAGGGATTGTGTTAGTTTGTATTTCAATGAAATACTAGATACAAGAAAGTATAATAGAAACGAGTTAATTTAGCAATTAAGTGAAATTATTAAAATTTAGCATCTACTTAGGGCATTCAGTGAGCGTCAGTTAAACCAAGTTGTAGAACTTGTGAACGAAGAAATAAAAACATTTCATTATCATTAAGTATAATTCTTTTTATTCATTAACTTAAAATAATCCACCCGTTACAACACCTTTACTTTTCTTGAATTCAGCTTGTTTTAATTCCTTCTCATTAAATAAGTATATTTACATATTTATTGTGGGTTTATATCCAACTTTTTACAACCTCATTTCAGTCTTAACATCCCCATTAAAGATATTTATGGTTGTACAAACATTTCTATTCAACACTATGTTATTTATATTGTTTAACATTTACTGTAGGACTTTGCAATAGATGTAATGTATGTATTCTGAAATGTTTAATAATTTTGTTGCTATTCTTTGGTTGTGTTATTCGCCATTATCTTGTGTATGAAGTATAATTTAAGATATTTTTAATTGTAAAATATTAAAAATCCAAGTTCCATCCATTTTCTTATGTCAATACTAAAAAAAATTAGATATCTTTATTTTCATACTAATGAAAATATTAAATTTCTTGTTCATCATGGTTAAAAAAATTCATTGATAGGAATACAAAGGTCAAAGTTTATGTTTAGAAAATTGTTTTCTAATTTCCACTCATTATCAAAATAAGTGTGTGTTGTGAATGTTTCGTAATTATTCTTTTATGTTTAACCTAATAATATATCGTTACCTTATATTCTAAATCAGCAGATGGCGCTTGAATAGTTAGCCATGCCCGTGAATGTTATTTGATGCCATCGTTCCTGACAAATGGCCCAGCTAATTTTCAACGTGTCATGGACGATATCATCGCTAAGGGAAACCTCAAAGCCACTTTTGCCTATATTGATAATGTCACAATTTGCGGTGCCACTCAAGAAGAACACGACGCAAATTTAAAGACATTCCCTGAGGTCGCTGAAAAGTATCCGTTTACGTTTAATAATGAGAAATGTGTATTCTCAGTGAAATCCATAAGCCGTCTTGGCTATAGCATTAGTGGTGGAGCCGGAACCTTTGCCCACTACATCGCTCCATCGTGCACTTGGGATGTTCTCCTATTACTCACAGTGGATTTATCGATTCTGTGAGAAAATTTATCCACTTACTCAATCCAAGCAATTTCCATTTCCATCTGCCACTCAAAAGTCTTTCGACTCTCAAAAAAAGACATAGAAAAAGCAGCGGTGATAGCTATAGATCACAACTCTCCTTTCGTTGTTGAAACAGATGCATCTGATCATGTAATCGCCACCACACTTAATCAGATGGGTCGTCCGGTGGCGATTTTCTCAAGAACACTGTCAGCATCTGAACAACACCACTCTGCAAAAGGGAAAGAAGCCTATGCTATAGTGGAAGCACTGCATAAATGGAAGCATTACCTTCTTTGACACCATTTTCAACTTATCACAGACCAAAAATCAGTAGCATTCATGTTTAACAATAAAGAGGCCGGAAAGGTAAAGAATGAGAAGATCATGAGATGGCATCTTGAACTGTCATCATACACCTACGACATCATCTATCGACCTGGCAAGTGCAACGTGGTTGCTGATACACTTTCATGGAGTCATTGCTCAGCTATTAATACCGACTCACTGCATAAACTTCATGATTCTCTGTGTCATCCTGGCATAACGAGAATGGCTCACTTCGTCCGTTGCAGGAACCTTCTGTATTCTGTAGATGATATCTGGAGAATGATTAGCTCTTCTTCGATATGTGCTAAGATCAAGCTTAGTTTCTTCAACCCTCCACAAACTCAGCTGATTAAAGCTACTCAGCCCTTTGAAAGACTTAACACATTGGCAAAACGAAACGCCGCTTAAAAACTAGAGTCTATGAACATTTAGGAGTATCTAACAGAACTAACCATCCACTATTTAAACCCAGCCACTCATCCTTTCGTTCATATTCTCAAAACACAGGTCACAATATTTCACTTAACGATTTCTATATTACCACTACAGGATCTTCAGACCTTGACCTCTACATTAAAGAAAGTCTACTCATAGCTAAAGACCGTCCGACACTTAACAACTCACAAAGTTCTTTAGATCTAAAATTGTTCTAAATTTTCACACTTAACTCAGCTGTTGTGTAATATATATATACATTGTTCCATCCGTCCATTTACCGTTTTTCTTAATAACTAAGTAAACTAATAATTATGTTATTGTATTATAATTTTAGTAATAATCACCTTTGTAACACAATTTTCAGATTTCGCTAAAGATAAAATAAGTTATTCCGAAACGTTCGAACCTTGTAAATAAAATGTTTTATCAACCGTCTTCATCTTCATTATTAAACTTCGGTTTCCCCCATCATGAACCCATTGCTAGTGTTATAACCAGACGGTATGGGACCAACACCCTTCGGCTCTTTAGATGGTGTGAAAAGATTGATTTAACGACTAAAAAAGCCGCCCTCTATATCCAGTTTCTTACAGAATGCGGACAAAATAAACTGACGCCATCTTTCCTTTGTTTCAAAATAGCAAATGGCAAACTCCGGAACTCATCTGGATACGCCACCTGCCAACACCGATCTCTAGGGGAAGAATTGAAACTGAAACATAAGCAACACCTATCCAACCTAGAACGTCAATGCCAAGATCTTCGAAAGTACGTTTCGTACATTGATTTTTGTACATTTGACGTGCTTTATCCATAAGAATAACCTGAAAATAATAACCAGACAGGAACAAGATCAAAATAGAAAACTGCGACTTTGTTCACCAGGTTTTAATCCTGATAATGTAATATCTAATCTGAGTGATCTTTAACTTAATGATGTTTGTAAGCAAGCCCAAATCAAAGGCCTTAACTTTAGCATTTCTGCTTTCAAACTCAACTATGCTAAATATCTTTACAATTTTGAAAAAGCTTACAGAACTCTTACTTTCTTTCCAGTGTTAACTAAATCAAACAACGATACAGTACAATATTTTATAAAAACCAAACTAAAAAACATTGATCTTTCTTCATTCTACAGATATAATTCCAATCTTCCTACCTCTCCATTAAACAGTGCTGAACTACAAGCCCTTAAAACTATGTCAAAAAACAAAGACATTATTGTTACTAAACCAGACAAAGGCAATGGTATTGTCATTATGAAAAAAGCTGGCTATATTGATAAAATAAACCACCAGCCCAGTGACCCTTGTAAATTAAAAAAACTAGATACAGACTTGTTATCCATAACCTTTAATTAAGAGAAAACATAAGATCCCACGTTTCCTCAAGACCCTCAAAAGTCAAAATATTATCTCTGAAACGACTTTTCAACAAATTACCCCATGTGGTACCAAACCCGGTATTCTTTATGGCCTACCCAAAGTATATAAAATTGGATACCCTCTCCACCCTATTCTCTCAGCTGTAGGCTCTTACAATTACAACCTATCTAAATTTATCGTACCTATACTTATACCCCTCACCTTGAACGAATTTACGATTACCGAGTCTTTTACATTTGCTTCTCAAATCTATGAAATTCTCTCTCTTGATCAATATATTATGGTCAGTTTTGATATTGAGTCTCTATATACCAATATCCCCCTTGATGAACCTTTAAATTTAATCGTGGACCTTCTGACACTGAACAGTATCTTGGTTTCACCAGTAAACACTTCCTGTAACTTCTTGTCCTCTCAACAAAGTTAAACCAGATTACGACACTTATGATATACAACGTTGTTTATTGACAAAAAAGAGACATGGATAAACGTTTCGGAATTCTATCACAATCCATCGTCAGTATCTAAAGCAAAATAAAATGAATTTACATAAGTCTTTGGACATTGCTAAAGTTCAGTTGCTAAATTTAATGATAATTAAACAAATAAAACACAAAACAGTAATCATGAGGAGAATCTACAGCAAGAAAACACAACAAAAAATAAAATCATTAATACGAACATATTAAAAAATGTATAATTTAAATGAAGACTGCATGTTGTTCAGAGTTGGAGAGTGCTGTTTGATGTGGAGGGTTTCTTTGATCAATAATTCCAGGTCAGTGTTAGAGAAATTTGATAGTATAGGTTTATGTCCTGTTTCATCACTGTGTTAGCGTATAGAGGAAACACAGGGGTTATTATTTTTTTTTTGCGTTTTAATGGAAATTCCCATATGTTCATAGGCTCTGACTTTTAAATGGCGTTTGGTTTTGCCAATATATAGGAACCCTTACAGTCTCCACACGTGTAAAGATTGACAAGCCAAGAACAATAAGGAATGGGGAGGAGATCTTTAGTAGGGAAGAAATTTTTTATGCGTGATGTGGATTTAAAAACTAATCTTAAATCCACTTGAGGGTAGTAACGACCAAGTATGCGTTTAAGTTGATTTTATAAATGTAAGCTTTGTTTGCCAGTATAAGGAAGACACGAGTATATAGTAAATTTAGGTACAGTTGGTATCTTAATTGGATTTGTGAGTTTCTTTGTTAGGAAGGTGTTGGTAATGTTTTCTAATAAGTGTTGTGGATAGCAGTTACGTTTCAGGATGTCATGTAAGAACGAAATTTCAGAGTGTAGATTAAGATATGTGGAGCACAGACTGTAAGCTCTGTTTAGTAAACATGTAAACGAAAAAATTATACATTTTTTAATATGTTCGTATAACCGATTTTTCGTTTTTTTGTTTTTTTTCGTTGTGTTTTCTTGCTGTAGTTTCTCCCCATGATTACTGTTTAGTGTTTTATTTGTT
>NW_013671938.1:33973-41991 GCF_000517525.1 Limulus polyphemus | reverse complement strand
AATCTTGTTTATAATCAAACTTCGTTTTCCTTCGAACACATAGATTGCTAAAGTTAAACCATTTCCTCTTTAAGACGTCATTTATGACCAAGTAGATGGAATCGCCATGTCATCCCCGCTGAGTCCGACGATAGCCAATAGTTTTCTATGCTATCATGAACGCAAGTGGCTAGCAAACTGCCCACGTGAATTCAAACCTGTCCTTTACAAATGCTATTTTGATGACACTTTCTTGGTGTTTCCACAATCAAGCCACGTTTCTAAGTTCCTTTAATATCTTAATTCCCAACACCCCAATATCAAGTTCATATCCAAACTCGAGGGAAATGATTCTTTACCTTTCCTAGACGTCAGGATTACCAAAGAAGGTAAACACTTTTCTACCTCTGTTTATCATAAAAGAACTTTTACTGGATTCTACACCAATTTCAATAGTTTTATCCCCAACTTCTTCAAACGTATTCTGGTTATATCATTGTTAAACAGAATATTTAATATTTCTTCTAATTATTTTATTATACATGAAGAAGTTACCCTTCTACATAAACACATTAATTAATGGCTATCCGACTGATTATCTAACGAAGATTACACACAATTTCCTAAACAACAAAATCTAATCACCAGCAAATGTGCATATCGTCCTCAAATTTCCCCTCATTATCTTCCTTCCTTTTATGAGTTTGCATTCCCTACCAGTTAAGAAAACAACTCTCTTCCCTAATAAAAACTTCTATCCTCAAATTCAGCTTAGAATAATATACAGACCTAGACTAAGACTAATATACAGACCTAGCCTCCGCATTAAAACTTATTTCAGTACAAAGATCAAGTACCTAAAATTCTACGTTCATGACTTGTGTATAAACATACGTGTAGTGACTGTAAGGTCACGTACATTGGCAAAACAAAACGAAACTTAGAAACTAGAGTCTGTAAACATTTAGGAGTATTTAACAGAACCAACCGTCCACTACTTAAACTCATCCTTTCGTTCACATTCTGAAACCACAGGTCACAATATTTCATTTAACGATTTCTCTATCATTACCAGAGGATCTTTAGACCTTGACCTCTACATTAAAGAAAGTCTACTCATAGCTAAAGACCACCCGATCCTTAACTACTCACAAAGCTTTTTAGATCTAAAATTGTTTTATATTTTCACACTTAATTCAGCTGTTGTGTAATATATATATATAAACATTGTTTAATCCGTCCCTTTAGCGCTTTTTTTAATAACTAAGTACACTAATTATTATGTTATTATATTACAATTTTAGTATTAATCATTTTTGTAACAGAATTTTGAGATTTTGCTGAAGATAAAATAAGTTATTCCGAAACGTTCGAACTTTGTAACTAAAATGTTTTATCAACCGTCTTCATCTTCATCTATCAAACTTCGGTTTCCCAACCATGAATCTAGTATTACTCTAGTAACTCTGTGTAACTCTAGTATTACTGCAAGCCTCAGTTACTTCGACTTCACTTAACATTCTAATAACATTCCAGCGGAAAGTTGAATCTATTGCTAGATTGTAAAGGTTCTCTACATCTGCAACTAGAAACAGATATATACTCGTAATCATCGATGGTATTTCACGATTCCCTTGTTCTAACACTTTGTATGCTTCAGTGGTCAGAACTTTATGTCAGCTCTTCTCGATTTTTGGCATGCTTTCATACATACAGAGTGACCGTGGATCATCTTTTATGTCATCTGAGCTTAGGAATTGCTAGTAGTCGTACCATTCCGTATAACCCACAAGGAAATGGTCAAGTTGAGTGCTACAATGATATTATCTTGAAGGCTATAATAACTCTGGCAGTTTAGGGGTGGTATTTCCGGATGCTCTACATTCCATTCAATCACTGTTATCCACTGCAGCTAAGCTGACACCTCATGAACGGCTTTTTGGTTTCCCTCGTCAATCCTCCAGTGGCAGTATGATACCAACTTGATTTGTGGTGCCAGACAAAGCTCTTTTTGAAAGACATGTGGATCACCATAAGGATGAGCCTTTGGTGGATGAAGTCCAAATTTTGGAGGCCAATCCGCAATCTACACATGTTCATCTCGAAGACAGAAGGGAAACTACGGTTTCTGCTAGACATTTAGCACCACAAGGTGATATTTATTCTACTGTGGAACCTGTGGTCGTTACACCTTCGGAAGGGACACAAACGGAAATGACTGCTGACACCCGCATCCCATCGCCATGTCCCTCAAGTAGGGACCTTTGCGATGTTCCTACCTATGGTAGCTGATGATAATGCACGTCAAAATATGACAGAAGAGACATCCTGTTGCCGTCGTTCGCCGCGTCATATGGAAGCCTCATGATAGATTGAGCTTATAGTAGAGTGTCCATATAATGTTAATGTTTCATATTATTATTATTTTCATTTTTGGCATCTACTATTTTTTCTTCATGCATGATTAATGTTGTGAATGTTATGTAATTATACCTTTATGTTTAACCTACTAATATATCATTACCATATACTCTAAATCAGCATGTGGTGCTTGAATTGTTAGCCATGTGCGTGAATGTTATTTGATGCCATCATTCCTGGTGTATTTGATTCAGTTGAATAAAGCCATATTCTGCTCTGATCTTATTATTATTCTCAGGGCCTAAGTTAGTTCATTGTGGAAAGAAGATTTTTTTATGTAAAAACTATTTTATATTCTATCAGTTTCATTTCGAGAAACTGCTGGCTGCAGAATAACACCGAATTATGGATACAGTTGCTTTAAGACAATGATCGTGTTTGGAAATTATGTATGATATAATATAGTATTCCTGGACATACGTTATAGCAGATACAATGGCCGGCAAGCAACGAACTTTATACTCATTTTAATTACAAAAAAAAAGTAAAGCAAGTCCAAAATTTGATTTGCGTAGTGCTTGTATTTTGATGTTATTGTCTATTTGGTTATTTAAGATTTTTGTTGTAAACTATATTTTCAACGTTAGTTGTTCTATAGAATGAACTACTAATCATCATGATGCTGCAATACCTAAAAAGCTCATGACGATGTAATAATCCAGAAGTTTAATGGAGTGTGTAGAAAACGAGTACGATTATAAATATGAGTTGATTGTGAGTGATAAGTTAGTGAAGTATTCAATGAGTGATTCAGATTATTGTTAGTAGTACGAGTTATAGTATATATTCAATTACTGAATCAATTGACTGTGGAACTGTAAAATATATATTTATTTGCAAATTAGGCGTAGTAACATTAGCGAGGAATTTCTCTTGAAATGTTATTTGTGAGCTTTGGCCTGCAATTTGTTTGAAAGTGAAAGTAGACCGTAGAAACGTTGTAAGTAAAATAAGCTAATTCGTTACGGTTCTGTGGACTGGACTTGACATTATTTTTACCAATAATCCAAAAGAACCTGCAATGTTGCAACACTAGTGTTAAAATGGGATTATTCTGATAAAAATAAAATAGCACTTTGATTAAGCTTTAAACTTGAAAGTGACAACCAAGGCAAGAAGCGAGATTTGCTAATAATGGTGAAATAGTGGAAAGAAGATCAAGAAAAAAAAAGACATAAAATTAAAGAAGATAAAGAGATTTAAGAGACGGAAATTTAAGAGAGGAATTAGAAGAAAGAGATATAATATTTGAAGAAACATTAAGTACAAAAATATATCTGAAGGCAACATCTACACAATTATTTATTTGGGACGTACAGTGAGTTAACAACTACAAGTATGAAGAAATACAGAGAGACATCAGTGTAGTTTAAAAAGGCTATAATAACAAAAGTTCAAAAAAGACGTAAACGAAACACAAGCAGGCTGAAAGGTTTGTTTGTTTGTAATTAAGCACAAAGCTACACAATGGGTTATCTGTGCTCTGCCCACCACGGGTATCGAAATCCGGTTTCTAGCGTTGAAAGTCCGCAGACATATCGCTGTGCCACTGGGGGTAGGCTGAAATGAAAACAAATGAAGAAATACAAAAAAGAAAGAAATGACATAAAAAAGTTATATGATACCTATAGTATTCCTGGACAACTTCTACAGACGTTATAGGAGACACAATGGCCCGGCAAGCAAAGAACTTTATACTCATTTTAATTACAAAAAAAGTAAAGCAAGTCCAAAATTTGATTTGCGTAGTGCTTGTATTTTGTGACTGAATGAATTTCCAGTGCATGTCACCATCGAACCCAGTTCCAGAATTTAGCTGGCTAGTTCAACAACAGTGCTAAAACGAGAAACCAATGGATTGAAAGGTACCGTAAGACACATACCATGTTTATTTTAAAGTAATCTATAGAACAAAAGGGTAGAATGGTGAACAAAAATGTTATTCATCTTGCTGTCTATCTAAATGGACTGATTTAACAACATCAAGTAACCTTATGGCTAATTTTTCTGGTTATATGGACTGGACTTGGCATTATTCTTATTAAATGATCCAAAAGAACCTGACACGTTACACTATTGGAATTAGGATGGGAATTTCCAACAGGTTTGGAGTGAAACACCAGAAGGAAGTATCTAGAGGCTGTGAGGAATCAACAGTTGTTAATAAACCAAGTAGCTAATATCCTAAAGGTGTGTCTCAGAGCTTAACTAATTCAAAGAAACAACAAAGGGATAATCAGGCATAAAAAAAAAAACATAAATTAACTGAATTTCTGTGGCGAAGTTCAGTTAGAAATATTCCATCTGCACCAAATGGGTTACGAATTTCATTATTTGAGGAAAACCATCCACCAATCCATGGGTTTATTGATAGAAAACCTTGCAGTATATTGTTCAACATTGGTTCTACAGCTACAACTGTTCGACCAGATTTAGTAATGAAAGATGGGAAATTAACAACAGAGATGAAGAAAGAAGAGATATTGATGCAAACAGCAGGTGAACATAAAGCCAGCAAAATGAAAGTTGGAAGTCACTCTTACTGTATGGAGCTTATCAAATTTTCCCAGTTTCTCTGTATCTAAATATGAGCTAGATATGTACAGTTTGTCATTATACCCGCTCCTTTAAATTCGACTTGGAGAATAACCTGACAAAGATAGATCACACAGTAGTGTGTTCTCTTCCACTTTACTGCGTTTTCTTAACCTTACCTGTTATTAGGCAGCTGCAGGAATTAAGATTTGAAAACCTGGCCAGTCGCAAAAAAGAAAACGAAGAAGCAGCATTTCTATTTTGAATATGTTCAAGAGAACATATGCACGTTTTTAATTATTATTTGCTAGCAAGATAAGCTTTTTAACAAATATGTTTGTCAATGGGTTTAGAACGCGATGAAATAAATATCATATTGTTTTAGAAAACGGTAAAAAATCACGTTATTGTAATTCAAACGGTTTCAAATAGTGTCACTCATCATGTAAGACTAATGTCTGAAAATCTGGTAACCCTAATTCTGCTATAGTAACAGCAACTAACCAGAAGTTTAGCTTATTGATTCACCAGTTCTTCTGAACAATTAGCAAGTTAATTCAAGAAAATAAATGAAGTATACGGTGTTAAAATAAAATAAAACTCATTACTTAAATCTGATGTTTTGTGGCATAAATAAAAACGATGAAAAAGTTACACTTCACCAATTTAATCCAGTTTACACTGTAACAGTTGCCAAGCAGTTTGCTATTATAGCAATTCAAGAACCTATGTGTCTGTCCTGTTCTAGTTGGACTGTAAAACCCTGGTATTGGGCGAAAGACATATTGTTTTACAGTGTTATTTACTGTCACTGAAAAGTTCTTATTAATAATTATATCAATAAATACAAGGGCCAACTTAAACCACTTGTGTATCAAGATAACCATGCATGTTGACTAGTAATTGACAAAAAATACCGACTGTTATTTCAAGATCTACTTAAAATCCTCCTAAACACCTTCAAAGCTATTAATTATAACATTTAAACAAGAAATGTGTTTAATGTACCACTGTTTACTTTGTTACTTTACCCATTTTCTCTTCAACTAATTACCTGTCATAATGAGAGTTCTTCACATAAACAACAAACAATTTCTGTCTTATATATAACCACAAATTATTTATATAACCACTCTGGTAGGGTAATTCTCCTTCTTCACGCTATTTGGCCAAATATCCTAGGAAATGTCTGTGAGTTTTTAATGAATTATTATACAAGTTTGAAGATGAAGACGTGATAATTACTGGTGTCATAATAATAAAAATCCAGTATTACCAAAAAGCAATGAATAATACGGAGGTTGCTGGTTATATTAAAGTGACCAAAACTATGAACACTTGTTTGTAAAATTGTACCTGCAATCGCTATAATGAAGTACTGGAAACTCTTGCTGTATTAGTGACAGTTGTATTTATCTGATGAGTATATCTGTTTTATGATTTAATTGCTCTGGAAAAGAACTGGAAATGTTCTATAACACTTTCAAGGTCGTAGCTATAGCGACTGCACCAGTCTCGTCACATGACGATGCTTTACCTATAAGTCCTGGTTATGCATTACATACTGTACTTTATCTTATACGAGGTTTACAAAGGCGGACTTCCACATACGAACAATATAAAACACATTAGTTAAGGTAACGTGTTATCATTTGTTTGAATGAGATCAAAACTTACATTTTACTACATATGATTAATTACTATTATATAATAACAACACTTACCATAAATCTTTGAGGACCGTATTAGTGATGTAACATATTCAAAACGCGGTCTATAAAGTGTCTGTATTCATTCTAACTGACGTTATTATCCTTGACAGCGTATGATCACGAAACACACATATAAATTTCTACGTGTATTTTCTCCACTTTTTATTATAAGTTCACAAAACTAACGAACCCGTATGATCTCGAACTGAGGTCAAACTAGTTAAACCTTGATACTGTTTAACTTTACTTCATATGCATACAATCTGCACACAGACTTTTAAGAATTATAAAGGTCACCATGGGGTCACACACATACAATACACAAATAACAACGTCACTATTGTCTACACTTCAAACAACCTAAGAAGAGAGTATGGGCGCAGTCCGAAGTGTTTGACATTCAAGACCACTGAATGGCTTGGTTAAGAAAATACTGTATACAAGTTTAGAAAAACAATCGGCTTAGAATGACAAAGGTCAGTTCTGAGTTGACCAAGTCTATATCACAATACACAATCAAATTGTTTAGCTAATCCAAAGACCTTAAATTATAAACCAAGTGATTATTTTACAGTTTTTTTGAAACAGGAATTATACAAAACAATGTTTTTCATATGTTAACCTACATACTTAAAACATCAGTAGCTATAATCATATATATGAAAATAAACTCTACATAAGATTAATGTTCACTTTACAAATTGCTAAATGTATTCAATATATTTATCTATCTATAAACAACTTATTTAATAAATAAACTACATGTAGTTAATGTTCACCATACTTTAATAAGCATTACTGAAATCTAAAACTCAACAAACGCAGTTCTTTACATAGCATTTAAATGATTATTTTATTACTCAGCATACAATTATTACATACTGTGACCGAAATACTGTCAGTGTTCAGTCAACTTAGATTATATTTTTCAAAATGAAAGTTCTATTCAATTCTATTTGAACATGTGAGACTTCATTATACACTAATTATTGTATCAAATATAATGTATGAATATATATAATATATATATTCATACATAACATTACATAGAATGAGTCATTGATACACATCACAAAGGTCAGTTCGGAGTTAACGAAATCTATCTTGCAATACACAGTCGAACTGGGTAGCTCATCCATATATAAAGAGCTGTCAATCAGTCTACAATCACTTTGAATTCAACATTCATGTTAGTACTATATCTTATACTTCTACTAGTGATAACCATGGACAACTCAACAGATGTAAGTATGATTTTTAAATATATTTCTGAACTAAGTGAAACAAATATTGTAACAGATCAATTTTAATAACTTTGATAATTTCCCGTAAAAATTCTTTCCGTAGAAACTTCAGCGATACAAGTCCTTT
>NW_013671938.1:30822-32973 GCF_000517525.1 Limulus polyphemus | reverse complement strand
AGATGTCCTCCTGTTAAACTATCATGCGATTGATGCAGCACAATTTCCCATAACTTTCTCGGTATAACCATTTGCCAGGTCGTCACTTCCCATCTGCAGTTTCCCATCTCCGGAGAGGAATACCATTTTCAAGCTTCAACTGGCCCCATTGTGCCCAATAGTTCTTTGTCACAGGGCTTAGACTAGACACCTTCTCCCAAGCAGGGTGCAAAACACTTGCTTTTAAAAAATCAATTATTGGCTTCAAATCTTGATCTTTCTCCTGCTCTGCTTTAATATCTATACCTGGTTCCACTTCACCATCATCAACTCCTTCAGTCACTTTGAGTTTAGCTTGATGGCACCTAGTTAGTTCAACCTCTCTTTTAACAGTTACCGAAATTTGGCCCTTGTTGTTCCCAAACGCCATTTTATCAAAATTAATTACAAAATTCCTCGATAGTAAGTAGTCCAACCATAATATGCATTGGTCTTCAATGTCAGCCAAGTATACTTTGTACCTGTCCTTCATGCCCCTGAGCTCAATAGTTACCCACACTGGTTCACACAACCTTGCAGAATGTCCTGTCACACCACAGAGCTTCTGTATGGCTTCTGGTACTCCTTTGTGATCCAACATCTTGATACTCCCAAGGGTTTGCTGAGATGCAGAATCTATGACAAAGTTGCACCTTTGGCCATCCAGCTTTCCTGTCACGTAGACACTATGTGTGCTTGACATCTTACACCTGGCTGTTGGGACTTTCACGATGAAGTTGGTGGGCATTCCTCAACACCAACCACTACTCGTTTCCCCGAGGCTGACTTATTGGTAATATTCTTCTTACACTGGCTCCTCATGTGTCATTGCTCTCCACAGTTCTAACAACCTTTCTGGGTAGCAGCCTTTCCTGCCGTGGATCTTCCCTGTGTTGAAGATTCCAGCATTGAGCTTTCTTGTGCCCAGGTTTGTTACAGTGCCAGCAAAGTCCCTCAAACCTCTCTGAAAGCTGACCTTTTCTGGCCTTGAATCCTGACGACTGTACCAACCTTGGCATCTCTGTGCCGGACTTATCATAGGATTCAAATTCAAGAGCTTTGGCCATTGCATCCTGCATAGTAGAGGGGTGTGCTTGCTTTACTTGTATCTTCAGTTGTGGACTGTCCAAGGCAGCTACAAACTGATCCCTCAGCAACGGCTTGAGGACATCGCGTGGTGCAGTTGGGTAGGCCTTGTGTGCCATACTTTCCAAGTGCTGTGCCAGCTCTTGCAGGCCCTCCCCTTTAGCACGGACTCTAGTCCTAAACTTAGCTCTGTAGACTTTGGACAGATTTTGGGTTCCATACCTATGTTCTAGAGCAGCTACCAGTGCTCTATAGTTGTGCCTGTCATCTGCTGACAACTGTCCAAGTATTTCCAGTGGTTGTCCCTTCAAGCTTGTTGGCAGGTACACTGCCTTCTGCTTCTCTGTCCATCCATTCATTTCTGCCAGTAGCTCAAATTGTGCTCTATATGCTTCCCATGGTGCCTTCCCATCGCATTCCCGTGGCTTCCTTCGTACTAGACCACCCCTATTGCTGACACTCATGTCTGGGATGTGACTTCTAACAGGACTGAAGATGTCTGCATTAGGATTTAGCTGCAGGGTCTGGAAGGGGCTTTCCATTGTCTGAGGCTGATTAGGTCCATGGCTGATATATCCTCCTTGTGTAAAAGACAGTAAATCATCCTTTAAGGTATTTAATTCACTTTGAAATTTACTAAGCTTTCATTTGTACTTCTTGCTTCCTTTCTTGTTCCAGTTGCCACTGCTGTAGTCTCTCTTCTTTTTCTCCTCCAACCACTGCTGTAGTCTCTCTTCTTGTTTATTTTCTCGTTCTTCTTGTTTCTTTTCTTTTTCCTCCAACAGCTGTTGTAATCTCTCTTCTTGTATTTTTTCTTTTTTCCTCCAACAACTGCTGTAATCTCTCTTGTTTATTTTACTGTTCGAGCTGCTACTGTTGCAGGTTTTCTTGCCACTGCTGTAATTTCTCTTCTTGTTTATTTTCTCGTTTTTCTTGTTTCTTTTGCTGTTCTTGTATTGCTGCCATCAAATCTGGGAAGCTGTAGTTTGATTTGCCACTTCTTGTTTCCGTCCCACTCTCTGACACCAATTTGTTACATATCTGCTC
>NW_013671938.1:30059-30801 GCF_000517525.1 Limulus polyphemus | reverse complement strand
CTTCACTGTTTCCCTTCTCAAAACCGGGTAGAGTTTCTTCTTCAACAGTGGCTTTTCCAGGTGACACGTCTTCAGTGGCATCTTTTTGTTCTGTTGTTCACTTTGTCCCAACTGAAATGTCCTGGACCGTGATAACACCAAAGCCTATTGGCATGCACCACCTTTGGCTTACCTCGCCAACCACATTTTATTTGGAAAGTCACGTCTGAGAGACGATCCACTATGTCATATGGGCCTCCCCATGGAGAAGACAACTTAGGAGACTTCCCTTTGGTCTTCCTGGGACTATACAAACATACCTTGTCTCTTGGTACAAAGCTGACTTCAGTAGATATCTTATCATAAAATGGAATCAGCAGAAGTTTTCAAGTTTGAATGCACTTGATGGTGAATATCATCCATCCTTTCTGATAACACTTTCACAAACTCTGACACATTTTCAGGCAACTCTTCATAAGGATAGGTGTCCCGTTAACAGATCCACTGGCAACTGAAGTTCCTGACCAAACATCAACTTTGCTGGAGTGTATCCAGTGGTTTCATGCTCTGCTGTCCTATAGGCCATCAATAGTGGAGGGAGTAAGACATCCCAGTCATTTTGGCAGCTATTACAAAACTTTGCCAATTCATGTCACAGTGTCCAGTTGTACTTGTCTACCATCCCATCAGACTGTGGGTGAAGTGGTGTTGTTCTGGTCTTTTGTATGCCAAACAACTTGCAGCATTCATGGAACACAGCTGA
>NW_013671938.1:18420-29091 GCF_000517525.1 Limulus polyphemus | reverse complement strand
TCAACACACGCTATAATTCACAATGATTCATGCACTTTAATTAAGGTCACAACCGCTCACTTGACTCAATTATCTGTCTCTATCTGCTATCCAATTCCGATTAATTGTCTTGTTTTATCTGGTGCGCTTATATTCAGGAATAGAGGGCGTCTAGCAAATACTGGATTATTCGTAATATTCCCCGATTCTTCTAGAAACTCATCACGTGTTACCAGCGTCACCTGACTTCCGCTGTCGTAACATTATATTTATGTAGGATTTGGTCCTATAATCGATCAACAGCAAGGATCTAATTGAATTAGAGAGAGAAATATGTGCCAGCAATTAGGCAGAATTTACTTCTATTCGTGACCTTTAACTATTGAAGAGACTGAAGCTCTGACTACTGTAAGTAGTTTCATATCGTTTATATTCATTAATAAGAATATTTATATAAAAATGATCTCATTTACTTCTTTATTTCACAGACACTCAGATCAAATATATGGATTTTACATATTTATATCCATAGACTAATAAATATTGTGAGTATCCAGTTAGACATCCTACAATAATAACTACAAATTTCTCTAGTTTAAATAATTATTTTAGATTTGTAGGGTTCTAGCTCAGAGAAAACTCTATTATCCAGTTTTACCATTTAGATGTAATGGTAAAGTAACATTTTCATTATGCAAATCATGTGTGGAACCCAGATCATCGCCACTATGTAACCACAGTAATGACAAAAGATCTTTAATTGGTACCTGGGTCACAGAAGAAGTAAAGAATGCAGTCGAGTGTGAATACCAGGTAATAAGAATTTTTGAGATTTATCTTTTTCCTATCAAATCTAGAGATCACTTTAAGAACTACACTGATAAGTTTCTTAAATTAAAGCAAAAAAGTTCTGGCTGGCCCTCTCACTGCATAACACCACAGGCAAAGCAAATATTATGTTGACCAATATAACAAAAATGAAAGAGTGCAACTGACCCCTAAAAATATTGTTTTTAATCCAGGAAAAAAGGTCAGTTGAAAAATTATGTCTTAATTCTTTTGGGGGACTTTGAGGTATGTCTATGTTACATCTGTTAAAGAATACCGTTCATTAATGAATGATAATACCAAAATAATAACAGATGTTACACTGGAAGCATACATATGAATATCTGCTCCAGAAAGATCAAATCAACATCTTTCTGGTGACTTTCATAACAGCACATGGTAGTCTGAAGTTATATAATACACTGGAGAAGTTGGGTTCGTTTGTTTTGTATTATGATACAGATAGAATTATGATACAGATCAACCTCTAGGGGATTATCTTGACGAGTTTACAGACAAGCTAGGCTGACACTATATAATACACAGGAGAAATTGGGTTCGTCTGTTTTGTATTATGATACAGACAGTATTATGAATACAGATCAACCTCTAGGGGATTATCTTGGCGAGTTTACAGATAAGCTAGGCTGACACTATATAACATCATGGCTCAGTAGTGATCAAAAAACTATGGGTACTATGACGAAGAAAAGTCACGCTGTAAAATTAGAGGGTATACCCTCAATTTTATCAACAACAAAAATTGAACTTCACATCAATGAACTGTATGATAACTGACATATTCAGTCTTTTCTCAGCCTCATAACTTTGACTAATCATAAGAAGATATGCGAATTTTATAGACACAGACCATTTACAAGGAAGAAAAGAAGAATTATCATCCAGTTTACACCAAATGACACATTCTTCCAGACTTTAACCCCCTTAGATGATACAGATCATTACTGTGAGAGTTGGCTGTCAAGAAAACATCAGTTAAACAAAAAAAGAAACTTGCTAATACAGAAAGGAGGGTTTTTACCATTACTCATATCATCAATCTTTTAATTATTTGGTGGTTTGGCAGGATGGGCTATTGGTAAAGCTTCTGGAATCTAAAAATATGGCAAAACAAGTGGTTCTCATTCCTGAAGAACTGGTACATTCTCTTTATCGATCTAAAGTTTATGAGAGGTCTGTACATAAACTATTAACTTCTATAGATAATGATATGAATTCAGTCATGCAAAATGTTACATTACCCATAGACGATAAAGCAAAGATGATAAACCAACTGCAACAACATCAGACCTTTCATTCACAAGCCATGGAACCCATTAAAATGGAATCACAGACTCGTGAAAATTTAGAGATCGTCAATAATGTTCCTCAGAAATATAAAGAAAAGGCTGAAATTGTACTTAATAGCTTTGAAGGTGTTTAGGAGGATTTAATTGTTTAAGTAGATCTTGAAATAACAGTCGGTATTTTTTGTCAATTACTAGTCAACATGCATGATTATCTTGATACATTCCAGTGGGGATCTAACGTGGAATGATTGTGGAGAACAGTTATTAGTGGAAGATCTGCACCAAATAGTAACATAATTGACCTAATCGATGACGTGCTATGAAAATGAAATAATTTTAATCCTACAGAATGGAAATAATTTGCAGAACAATTATCAAATATGATTATTTCCTAAGAAGTTGTTAGAAATATAGACAGATGGAAGTATATGAAATATGATACACATTTTCATGTTTTGTTTTTGTGGATTTTTATACAGTAGGTGTCTTTGACTTGTTGACGGTAAAGGTAACGATAAATGAATCACAAAAACCACACTTGTTTCAAATCTATGTATATAAATTCTGAACAAAATACATACAAATGAATCAACTTATGCAAGTTACTGGAAACAGCCCTTCTTCACCTTCTTATGAAAGTACTAGGTAAATCCATAACCTAAATCAGATTAAAGACGGGTTAAGTCGATAGGATACATAAACTCTACACAAAAATAAATGTAAATTTTCGAGAAACCGAGTTATCGTTTCAAGGATCGATGAAGAATGGCAGGCTGATTTTATGGATCTCTTTAACCTAAGTCAGTATAACAACCAGTTTAAGTATTTACTCACGTGTATCGACGTGTTTTCTAAATATGCATGGGTTGTTCCACTCCAGAATAAGAAAGGTGCAACACTTGTAAGATCTTTCAAGCAAATTTCAAAAGAGGGTCGAAAGCCTTGCAAACTTCAAACTGATGCTGATTGTCTCCTTGAATGATATCTCAAGGAACAAGACATTCACTTCTTTACCACACTTAACGAAACAAAATCGTCTATAGTAGAAAGATTTATACACACTCTTAAAACTAAAATGGGGCACTACTTTACTCGTTATAGAAGATATAAATATATCACTGTATTGAAACATCTGGTCAGTGCTTATAATCAAACTTATCCTTGCAGTATTAAAATGAGACCAATAGATGTTAATCACTCGAATCAGTCTGTGTTGTAGAAAACACTTTATAAACCACCCACTAAAGTAAAATATCAGTTCAAAGTAGGCAATCAAGTATTTCTTAGTAAAGTGGAGAGTCAATTTAAGAAAGTTGATATGCCTGGACGGACAGACAGAATATTTACGATTTACTAGAGAATAGAGAGAAAAACCACCAGTGTATAAACTGCAAGATTATCTCAGAGAAAAAATTAAATGGAACATTTTATGAATTTGAACTACAAATTGTTATAAAATCTCCCGATGACGTCTATCCTGTAGAAGATATATTACGTGAACGAGGAAGGGGCAAAAACAAACAATATTTCAGATGCTAAAACTTTATAATGTCCAGATAGTTATCAAACGTTCGTTAAAAAAATGATATCATAACATTATACATTTATATATATTAATTATTTTTATTATATTAACCTTTCAACCATGCCTGGCTAACAATACAGAAGTTACAATGATGCAGCACACGTTCACTCATGTTACCATATCCGATAACATAAAACTGACCTTTGGTCTGTACAAAGTCTGTGTTTTAGTAGACTAGTATTTCGTAAAATACAGTCACATTTCAATTATTATACATTATATATGTATGTACATTAATCCTATTTACCAATAAGTTCTTTAGCTTATTTTTCTTAAAACACAGAACAGTAAATATAGAAGCCAACAATTATCTCTTCTAGTTACGACAATTGTAATCGTTTGCTGCTTGACGTAGGCTGCTGAGCCTTTAAAAATTTCGCAACTGGAGGATATGAAACAAAATATTTTTTTTGGGTTTTATATATATACATTTCAATAGCTAAAAGATAATAAATTACTAAATCCATACCAAAGAATTACACTATAATTTATCAAGCTTAGTAATTAAGATGTATTTTAGTCTAATAAGATATGAAATTTCAAGCAGACGAAAAACACACCCTACCTACCTGAAATATTGGTTCAAAAAAAATGGCGTCAAATCTCGTTAAAATGGTTGTGAAAGTCACTAGGGGGACATTCTGAGTTTCCGATTGGTTATTATTGTCATATATAAAAGTAAGCATATATAAGGGAGCATTTCCAAAAATGGAAATAAGTGGGTGGGGTGCCACTGTATTTGATTTATTACATGAGCAATATCTTAGCAAATAGAAAAGATAAGATGATCTTATTTTATATTATAGCTTGTCAAGATCGGTACTTTGAGTTTCTAATTCGAACGAAACTATAGACTTAGTATTTTGACTTCACAAACATCTAATTTGAACCAGTGCTGCATTAAACATACCACGAGACACACAAAAATTGATGTTTATTTGTTTTTAATATATATTTTAAATTACGAAATTGAGTAATGTATAGCACTAAAATTTGAATTATAATCTACAGTTTGATACCAAACGTATTGACATAAATTCATGAAATAGTAGTTCAATAAAATTTTGAATGCGAGTCAACAAACGAGATAACATGGCTTTTCACTCGTGACCCCTCTCAAAAGGGATAAAATTATATGTAAAACTCTATTTCTCGTTATTCAACATGGATCACTTTTTGTGACGTTACCTAGTAACAGTTCTATGAATTATTTTGCAAATAATACTCTGACAAATTATATCATCCATCTTCCAAGATCTATCAACCTTGAAGGTTCATGGAAAGTGGCCTTGGTCGAATTATAGTATCCTCATAGCTGGCATAACGTGTCTGATGGTACAGGATGGATACTTTTCAGGATCTCACTCTGCTACCATAATAAATTATATTAGACCAGGTCATCACAAAGAACCTGAAGATATAATTAGAATATTAAACCAAGTAGAAGATACCCTTCCTAAACCCGACAATGAACGTATATTTACTTATGATTCATTCACCTGAAAAGTAAGCATGAAAGTAAATGATGGAGCCTCTATAACATTCAATCCTGTACTATCAGTTATACTTGGATTAAATAATAGTCACACGATAACAGATACCATTATAGCTCCATATACTGTTAATATGAATGGTGAATTTTATTCGCTCTATGTTTACTCAGATGTTATGGAACCTAGTATTGTTGGTGATGCTTATGTATCACTGATATGAATTGTTCAAGTTAAAGGTCATGATGGAGACATTATCACTGAAACATTTACGAATCCTCAATACAAACCCGTTTCTAAACTAAGTTTTCAGACTATAGAGATCAACATAAAGGACGACATTGGTTGATATATTTCATTTGAACAACGGGATCAGGTAATAAATATTAAGATCCTGCACAATCGTATCTTCATGTAAGGGCAAAGGTTGTAAAACCTGATGGGACCAACATAAAAAAGGGTGAAGATACCTCTGCATCTGTCAACTTATTACTTCATTCTCTATTTTCTCAAGTTGATGTACACTTGAATGATAAACTCATTTCTACATCTCACAACCTTTATGCTTATAAGGTCTACATAGAAACTTTACTGAGCTATAATGGTGAAACTAGGAGAAGTCATTTGGCCATGTCCATGTGGATAAAAGACACAGCATGTAATTTTGACGATCTCGATTTTAACGCTGGTGAGAATGACAGAATCAAAGACTGACAGGTAGATACATGCATATCCAAATAGTTGACATGATTAGTCATCTACATTCAGATATCTTTTTACAGAACAAGTTTTTGCCTAGTGGTGTACGTTTAAAACTTCGACTCATATGAAGTAAAGATTCATTTGGTATTATGTCAAATGATGAATCAGGATTGAAAATTGTACTACAACATGTTTCTATCTACACTAGAAAAGTCAAGATCCGTCGTTCTGTGATATGCTAAAGCAATTCAGAAAGGATCAGCTAAATATCCTTTGCAATATATAATGTGTAAATCATTTTCAATTCCTCAGGGAAACTTACAAGCATCTATTGATTATGCCTTTTTAGTTCAAGTACCTGCACGTCTTGTTATAGGATTTATTGATAATGATGCATTATCAAAACAATACAGTTTCAAACATTACAGTATCAATTTCGTGGCTATCAATGTGGCTGGAAAACAGATTCCCGCTCGACCTTTACAGCTGAATTTTGATTTTGAACTATATGCATGAAGCTACTAAACAGCATTTAGTGGAACTGGAAAACAATTTCAAGATCAGGAAATTGATATAGGATATGACGAATACTCCGGAGGATATACGCTGTTTGCCTTTGATCTTACAACTGATCTATTTACTAGAGAATCTCATTTTGACTTGGTGAAACAGGGAAATTTACGAATTGAAATACGTTTTCGTAGTGCCTTACCTAACATTATAAATGTTCTACCATATACAGAACTTCAGTCAATTTTAGAAATTGATCAGCCTAGAAACATCATAACTGATATCTAATAAACTATGAACACATTAGAAATTTATTCGATACTCTTGCAAAATTTGTGTATGCAAAAACATTTGGAGGTGTATTTGCCAGTGATCAGTTACCTGACCATGCAGAAAAAAAAGTATACATTGTCAACCCGGATCTAAGTCATAAACCCAGTAGTCACTGGTTCTGTATTTATTTTGGTTGAAATAAAAAAGGAGAATATTTTCATCCGTTAGGACTACCTCCACATAAGAAAATTCATCAAGAAGAACTTTCGAACGTGGACTTACAACTAAAAAGTACTGCAAGAACCATATTCGTCTGTGTGTGTGGACAATATTGTATATATTATGCTTATTACCACTGCAAACATGTGTCGAAACGAAAACTCTTATCCACCTTTGGATCCCACAAAGATATTAATGATATGTTTGTTCATGATTTTGTTGTAAAACGTTTTCATGTAAATACTTCCTTAATAGACGTGCCTTTTTGTGTAGATCAGATTGCAAAATATTTATTGTGAGAAATAAAATATTAAAAGGAAATATTGTGTCCAGAAACTTTTTATTATAGACATATCAACTGAAAATCTTTAAACACTTGATTTATAATTAAACAGTAAGTTCTAATTAAGATATCGTCCTTTTTTTAGTCACATATCGTATGAGTCATTGTGTCATGGCTGCCTAAAGACACGTTCTCTACTTTATAGAACTATGACATCATGGTCACCTGTCATGGCGGCCTAGTACGCGCCCTCTGGTGGCACATTTGGGATGTCAATGATGGCATAATTCACACACCCTCCCTCCCTGAGGCAGCTAATCAGCGTGAGGCGGCATCCTTTGGGTGGTCAACTACTGCCCTAACTACTGACGATGCTTTACCTATTAGTCTTAGTCATGTGACAACATTATTGCAGTCTCTAGAGCCTGCTAATATGATTGTCTCCCGTTGGCGCTATGGTTGCTTGATCTGCTCAGAGAACAATAAGACTAGCTTGCTGGGTCGTACGTTCTTCTGAATGATGATAAAGTTAATTAAAATATTAATAAAATACAAACAAATAAGTAATCGATATTAGAAACACAAATAAATAAATAAATGATATTAAAAATGAAAATAGGCAAAACGTTATTAACCCTCATTTTGATTTGTAACTAACTTAAATAAAATTGTTAATAATACTCTTAATTTACTTAACAATAAAAATCATTATTCGTACACCTAAACTGAATACGAATAAAGCCTGTAAATGTAAAACTATTATGTCTGTTGTGTCCCTGCCAACCTGATGACCCCTGGTATTAAGCGAAAGGCTATGTCGGAACTGAATATGGCAGATATAGTCTGGCTGACTTATTATTACAACATGCTAATAATACTATAATTAACTGGCTGAATGATTATTTTAATGATTTCAACTTTGTGATAAATATGAAAAATGAAATCTGAGAGCATTTCGGGCGATTTTTTTCAAATTCGGGATACTTCCAGGAAAGCCCCCCAGTGGCACAGCGGTATGTCTGCGGACTTACAACGCTAGAAACCGGGTTTCCATACCCGTGGTTGGCAGAGCACAGATAGCCCTTGTGTAGCTTTGTGCATAATTAAAAACAAACTTCCAGGAAATGTTTCTCCCAGGGACAAAATCCTTCATGAGAGAAATTGGGACTATATGGTTACCATAGCTTAAACTCTTATGTCAATTAGCCTACCCATTGATAGTAGTCTTCGAATTTTGTTAAAGTGTCCTATATTGAATATACTTTAGCTAATCTATTCTCTATTACACAGTCTGCACGATTTCCTTTCGTCAACCATTTTACTACAATTAATTAATGCAATATCGCATCAGAAGGCAGAAAATTATAACATCAATTACATGCGGATGTTTCGGATGACATTTTGATCTTTAGTTCTTTTAGCTTTCATATCAGCTGGCACCACAGCATTTATAAGCCCATAAAGACTATTACAGGATGAAAATCCTGGAAGTCACTTTCACCGTTAACGTAGAGACTTCACTCTTTTCAGTGGAGCCTCCAACCTCCTAAGAGATGTTAACTTTGTCAACGAAACAACGCCCAGTTTTCCTAGTAGCGCCGATTTCGGTTCTGGCCCATTCAGCAAAATGGACAAGAAGGCTGGGTCATATGTCAGCATGAGGATGACTAAAAAAGGGGCCCAAACAGAGACGATCCATCCAAAGCAAATTACCAAACCCAAACCCAAACAAAGTATGGGTATGCAATTGTTTCTTTGTTGTTAATCAGAAAGCTACATAATGGGTTATCTGTGCTCTGTCTACTGCGAGTATCGAAGCCTAATTTTTAGCCCTATAAGCCCTAACAAAAACCGGGCTTCGCCTTGGAAGACCTACTATCATACATGTAACACTATGCTCTGGGTATGTATATGTAGTATATATGCACTATTTACCATTTCTAAAAAAAATCACGTTTCCTGTCATTCAGAACATTATTTATTTTTAAAAGATGTCTGTTAATTTAACTAATAAACTATTAGCGTTAATTACAGTCGTTTTGTTATAGTATACACCACACAGATTCTGTCATTTAAAAGTACCTATTCACTTCCAATTAAAATATACTGAATTATTTACTAAATCTTAACCAGAACTGGCATATAAGGACTACATAGTTTAACTAAAAGAATCTGTTTTTAATTAGGTTTCTTCAGTTTATTCTATAATTGTCACTCCCAGTCTAGGAATATTTGAAAATAGGCTTAAGTGTAGCTTGTTAAAAACTACCGAAAACGATGAGAAAGAGTCAGATGACAAAACAAGTATGCAAAGGAAGACTGATAAGAAAAATGATCAGGAAATCGAGAAAAGTGTCTGAATGAGTCAACAACGTGATAAACTTTATCAGTTTAGTGAACTGTCATTAGAAGACACCTTTGAAAGGCATCACGTACGATTTTCATTGTTAGACATATTTTCTGATTTAACGCGTACTTCAAATACCAAACTTTAATACAACAGCACAAGCGACATCTGTTGACATTGATTATAGACAGTGCAGTCAAGTAAAACGTTGTTATTCATTACAGTACTTTGAATATATATATTCTTTCTTTTTGTTAATGACACTAAATGACTACTACTTACCTAGAGTTTTTGGGTTACATGTTAGAACGATGTACCGTATGATCCTTATTTTGAAGACAAAGTTTTGGGGGAAAAAAAGCTACAGTCGCATTTGAAAGATTTTTATTGAACAAAAATTCAATTTGATACTTTAAAAATTAGTATATATTGTTCTAAACACAAAAGATCTCAAACCATCAACATAAGAAAATACCGTAAGTGAAAAAAAAGGTTTACTGTTATTTAGTTTGGTTCAAAACCTACAAAATCTTTATTGCTTTCACTGTAATTTATTTTTTTATTATTTAGGAAGCATTATAAATAGTTATGTTTTTAAAAGATAAAAAAACTACTATTGTTATAAATAACAAATTCAATTGAACTAAACTATGCATGCATATTTAAATATATTGACACATGGCTTGTGTATATCGTATATATACATATATATTATTCATACCTTCGGTGTATAGGACGCAAGCAGATTTTGACATCAAATTTTGGGGTAAAAAAGTGCGTCTTATACACCGAAAAATACGGTATATATTTTGTATAATACGTTACAGAAATCTTACAATTCTATATCTGTAGCAAACTTGTTACAGAAATCTTACAATTCTATGTCTGTAGCAAACTTGTTACAGAAATCTTACAATTCTATGTCTGTAGCAAACTTGTTACAAAAATCTTACAATTCTATATCTGTAGCAAACTTGTTACAGAAATCTTACAATTCTATATCTGTAGCAAACTTGTCACAGAAATCTTACAATTCTATGTCTGTAGCTAACTTGTTACAGAAATCTTACAATTCTATGTCTGTAGCTAACTTGTTACAGAAATCTTACAATTCTATGTCTGTAGCATCTTGTTACAGAAATCTT
>NW_013671938.1:12755-17731 GCF_000517525.1 Limulus polyphemus | reverse complement strand
TACAATTCTATGTCTGTAGCAAACTTGTTACAGAAATCTTACAATTCTATGTTTGTAGCAAACTTGATGCTATAATTTTCAAGAGCTAAGATATTTTTGTCATACATTTCACAATAGTAAGGCTATGTGAACTGCATATAAAGACATTTTATTAAAAATGTATATTAATTCGTGTACAGTAGCCTGCTTGGTTCATATAGTGACACGGTTTATTTAAAAAAAACTTACGAGTGAAAGCAAAGAAGAATATGTTATAATATAATACGTCAACCATACTAAATCTTTCATATAAAGTGCCGACGTGACATTTCGTCCAATATCAGGGCTAATTAGTTCAATATTAGTATATGCTTTTGTTATGACAAGAGAATTGTGATCACAGAAATCAGATTCAATTAACTGTTGTTTTTTGTTGTTGTTATTTTATATCGTGGGACAGTTAAAATTTACTTGACTTTGTTATTTTTCCAGAAAATACAGAGTGGTAAAAATATTTTATTCTAATATAAAGCTTCATATATCAAAACATTACGATACTTTAAGGAGTTCGTTGGTTGAATAATTCCAGTTTGACTGTTTACGTTATTATTCACTACGAGATAAGGAAAACAGCTAAAGTATCAGTAATGTTTATTTTGATCGAGAGGATATTTTAGTCCTGAAAAATGTCAGGAGAGTACTTAACACTACAACAACTGTTTCTACTACCATTTTAACCCTTATTAGAATGATACAAACGGGTCTGTAATTCAGCATTTTCACAGAATTATTAAATCTTCGCATTTGTGAAACTTCGAATGGACGTATTGGCTGTATAATCAATGACAAGTTAAATAAAAAATTCCACTTTCTCATCACAAAACAAATCCTTCCAAACAGCATCAACGCAATAGATCTTACTCAGATTTGAATACTGAGGTTGTTTGAAAAAGCAATTAGTAATGATAGTAATAAAACCAACATTTTCAACCACAATGTCAGCATAATATTATTTATTCAGGATAACAAAAGCTCTGGCTTTTGAACTTTCATTTCTCATTCAATCATACACATAGTTACAGATAAATATATTTAACATAATAGTTAATTTAATTTGTTAAAGTCTATAATTTTGAAAAAATTTCTCAAGAAACTTCCTGAAAAATAGATATAATACAACAACAACAACAAGAAAATAGTTAGTACTAATTAGGATTTCAATAAACTGATTATAAACATCGTCTAGTACACAGGTTGAATATGTTATATTAAAATGATTTTAGAGCCTCAACATATTGTTACAGGCCATGTGGCCACGTTCGGTCACGCTCTAACTGACGACTGTGCATATTGACAAATTGACAGGAGTTCTGCCGCGTAGTTTCTATAGCAAAAGGCCCCGATATAAGGATGCCATGTACAAAGCACATAACTCCTCCCTGTAAGTTTTCTATAATTCACCTGGTATAAGAAAACAGCTAATTCCCTTACCTATTTCAACAGTTTGAATACACTAAATTCGAATATTACTAAACAGGATGGATGGATGGGTGATTTACATTTTTTTTTCTGATTTGGTGTTAAACAAAGCATTCATTGTAGTTTTATATAGGTGAGATTTGACTATAAATACTATATTTATTAAACTATAACTAATTTTTAAAATATCAGCCAAGTTTAGGAGGTGTTATTATTATGCTCGTTTTTCGAATATATTAAAATGAACGTTACTGTTGTACAAATTTTAGAAATATACAATTCTCTTTCACATTTGAGGTTTGCGTTAAAATTGACTAACGATATAGGTTCACCGCTAGGTGAGCTCTACTGCGGCCGATACCATTCTTACATTTCTTACCTTGTACCAAAAACGTATTTGTTTATTCTATATGAGCGACGTTATGGTTGTATGGTATTATAGCTATTGCGTAAAGCTATAGAAAGTGCTATCTACATATACGTAACCATACTTGGCAGACTATTGGCTCTTTGGCTACTCTTGTTTGATCAAAGAATGGGATTTGTTTGTTTGTTTAAGTTATGCACAAAGCTACACAATGGGATATCTGTGCTCTTCTCACCACGAGTATCGAAACCCGGTTTCTAGCAGTGTAAGTCTGCAGACATACCACTGTGGGGCAGAATGGGATTTGATCTTTACTGTTATAGCACACATGCTATAGCATGAGTTATATGTTGGATACACAAGACTGTTCAGTTTCAGATTTATTATTTAGTTTATTTAGTAATTTAATTATTATTTAGTTTTCATAACAAGATAGTTAAAAGTTAGTTATTTTAAAAGTGATAATTATGTCAAGTTTTGTTACGTAACTCTGTACGAGTCGTACGTTGTGTATAAAGTTTAATTGTTGTATTAGGTTTTTGTAATATTGTTGTAACTACAGTGCAAGATATTTGCAGATTTTTATAAATACGTGCTAACATAGAAAGAAAGTTAAGTAAGTTAGTGGAAATAAAAGTGATGGTTCGCATGCGTATAGCCATAATGCGAGATTTCTAAAGTTAAAGTATCACAGCTTGTATTGTAATAACAGAGATATAGAAGAATAATTCGTCCTGTCAATTGAGTTCTAAAATAACTGAACTAGCCAGTGCGGACCTCTGACGTAAAAGAAAATTAGTTAAAGCTCTGGATAAAAGTGTGGTAACCCATATGGTAGGGTAAGTGAATTTTCACTGATTGTATTGTGATAACAAAGGAGAGAAGAAATAATTGTTTTAGAGAATTATTTAAAGCTCTAGATTCAACTGTGATAATCTATAGTGTAAAGAACATTTTTGTTCATACATTTTTACTTATTTTGAATATATATTATTTTAAAACAAGTGGATTATGTGATATCCATTTATTGTTGAAATTTATTGCCAACAAGTCACAGAAACCTACTGTAAAGAATCTGGACCTATAAAAACTTGACACAATGATACTGCCGATACCACTCTTACATTTCTCACCTTGTAGTTTGTATCAAAGCTGTATTTGTTAATTTTTTGTGCGACGTTTTGAGTTTATAGCCTATAGTTATGTTTATATGATATTGTAGTTATTGTGAAAAGGTACACAAAGCGATATCTATACATAACCGTACTTGACAGGCTTTTGGCTACTCTTGTCTCACCAAACAGTAAGATTTGACCAACACTGTTATAGCACACTACGGTCTCAAAGTACGGAACGCGTTTTTGCGGTAACGGTTCACAAACAAAATTGTTGGATTCACAGTCTACCTATCTATCTAGATACATCTATATATTTCAGACATAATTTGGTTTTATTTTTACTTTCTATTATTTGAATTATTTACAACGTTTAACCCTTCTTTTTTTCACATTTAAAAGTACAATTTATAATTAAAACGTTGTATTTAAAAAAAAACTTTAAAAGATATAAAATCGCAGTAAATGGTATAATTCCTAATTGAAATCAAAAAGCTCTCTTACATAATAAAATAATACCTGTAGACTTCTAAGGTAAGATTTTAGTGCACTTAATATTTGCAATAATTGAAAAATTTAAATATTGTCAAATATACATCTTAATTTCCTCGGACATTTGTGTTTTAGATCAAAATATTTATTTAAAACAGGCGAGAAATGTTATAATATTGAGACTTCTTCGGGATTCGGTCCACTTTTTGGACCAGGTTTAGCGTAAACCTCTTCCTCCCTCCCTGGAATCGTCATTTTCTTTGCATTGTTACCGAATCCTAGGTAATACTGCAAGTAATGAAACAACAATGCATGTTAAACTTTGTCCATTGTCTGCATATTTAATAAACATGAGCTTTTCGTGCCACGTCTAATTTATGGGGTAATATTAACTTGTATATTTTTACTAGCTTAACTTATGTATGATCGTACTACAAATCATTGTTCATAATACACTTCCACTTAACAGTCATATACACACAATCCTATTTTTACATACAAAACCCTTTTAAAATACAGCTACGATTGTGTCCAGGATTCAGTTAACCTAACACTGTTTGGTTTGCAAGATTCTTATTTATGATGTTTAGAGGGGAGAGATACTTAGGACTTACTTCCTCATGGATCACGTAACGATCTAGTTTGCTCATCAATTCCTTTTTATTAATATTTTTAAATATGTTTTTTGGTTAATCTCCTTGGTTGTTGCCAGTCAGGCTCCCACGGTAACTCTTATTATAATAAAACCAACGAAAGAGAAACAGTTCTTAGACTCTACATATTATTTTTAACTTTTCTTGTGAATGATAGTATTCCCAAAACCATCTATTAAGTTACGTACTGCTAGCTCCATGTTGTCAGAGATACAAGGATTAGTAGCTCAGACGAGAAATTAACTCTTAATCATAGAGCATGTTAGGATTATCATGATTACGTCAAATGCAAATAAAAACCTCTTTGGTGTTGCGGGAAAAAAGTGGTTTAAATACAATGTCTATATAGATAAACAGAGTTCTATCCTGCGAAGGATAGTAATTCTAAACCTTTATTCTTCAATGGTCCAAGTATTTGCTTCGGAATGGAGGAGAAACAGACGGTTGTAGTAAGTTATTTGATACTAAAGAGAACAGTAAATTATAAAAATCGGTTTATTAATAAACGTTACTACAATAAAGTAAATATAGAAACTCACTATAAATTACATTAAAGTTTAACATTAATCGATATAAATACTAATGCATCGAAATATCCGGTCTGCTTGTTGCTTGAGGTTACTTAGTACAGGTGTGACTTCCGCATTCCGAATGTTCTGTGAAAGAAGAAACAACAACACTAATTTAAGTTATCACAAGTATTTCAGTAGTAAAAAGATACACACACACACACACACACACAGAGTAGTTTTGGAAGAATACTTTCACCTTTAAAACATTACTTTAAATAAATTAGTTTTTTTAAATGTAATTATTGTACTAATGTTCGCAATAAAGTTTATCACGTGTATTTTTTTTTTTTTTTTGTATACAGGTGTAGCAACAAGTTTG
>NW_013671938.1:11039-12073 GCF_000517525.1 Limulus polyphemus | reverse complement strand
CAAGTTACAGTGTTAATTTATCTCTATCAAAACACATGGTAGTTTGTCGTGTGCCCAAAACAACCTGCTGCAGGAATCACTGTGTGTTATTAACAGGAGTAATGGTTTAGCTATTTTCCACTTTCTGTATCTCAGACTGTGCTAAACCAAACTAACACAGATTTTCAGTGGACGTGCGCTACTAGACTCTTATTTCATATACCAAATTTCAAGGCAATCCATTAAAACATAACTGAGATATAACATCTCTTTTTTTTTTTTCTTAGCACCAAAAGTATGGAAACTTTACTTGATAGAAAAACATGTATGGAGTTTTTCTAATTTGATACACTGATAATCTTTATAATATTCAATTAGGAGACTCATTTGGTGTAAAGATAAGCCACATGTGCAAAGTTTTTCAACAAAACCGCTCAAATTTAAATAAACGTCTTTGCGCACGCCTACGCAAAAACTCACGTGAGCTATTGGTGTAACATATTTCCTACAGCTTCATCTAAGAGGAAAAGTGGACAGTTTTTAGTTTTTTGTTATTCGGATTAAAGATGGCTGATTTAGAGCGGCAAAACTATAGAGTGGAAGGACGTGGAGATACATAAGTATAGGTTAAGCCAAGCAAACTATATTAACAGTTTCTAGCCTAAATTTTCAAAAGAAACATACGGTTGGATGGTTATTTTGATTAACTAATGAATGAATACTTGCTGTTAAATCATTATTAATGCTATAAGCGTAGCTACCAGTTTGGTTGCCAATTTTGATTTCATTCCTTTAAGACGCACACTCAATCCTTTTTTGTCCGCACCTTTTTTTCACACTTAAGGTGTTTTTGAATAGATCGAATATAATCCGTACTTAATATAGGCTTAACTAACGTGAGGCCTAAGAAAAGCGTACTTAGAGATTTTGCTGCCTGCAGTTAGTATTCTTTTCTATTATTCTAGAAGTCCTGTATTTAAAGCAGTAGTGTTGCAATTATGATGCTAATTTCACAACAGAGTTTTTGCAAGTTTAATGGGTATCTTAATAAAGTG
>NW_013671938.1:9147-10142 GCF_000517525.1 Limulus polyphemus | reverse complement strand
ATCTGTAATATATGTAATTCATTAAGGTAATCATTTTACATTAATACGGTATAATTTTTATTAGAAATTTTTTATACATAAAACGAATAGTTTTTAGAAAAATATATATAAAATATTTGTTGAAATAGAATCATCTAATTGGCCAACTCGTCTACACACGTAGAATAAGTTTTAAACCCCACAAAATTGTTTATATTTTTCATTATTATTGTTTTTTGAATGATATTATTATTTTTTAGAAGAATCTTCAGTAAATAATCTGTAATTCAATATTTACCTGAACTTTATTAAAATGTTTTCCTTTGTCTACTTCATTTTTACAATTGATAAAACCAGTCTCCTTTGTCCTCCTTTTTATTGTTTTTATATTCAAAGTTTGCGTTCATGAGATATATACTCAACTTATCGATATGAATAGATTTTGACACTTAAAAAAACATCGAAATTTTGCATATTTTTTTCAACCCTTCAGCAAACTGTCAACTTAGGTTCACACACTTTTACAATCCAACTCATAATACGAGTCTACTTTACAATTTTTGAACTACATTTCCGGTCGTAATTAATTATTTGTATAAAATATTAATTAATTTTAAACGTAAGTATTATCAGTATTCCTAATTTTATAATGTAATATATATAATATTATTTAAGAAATTTAAAGAAAAAGCCTAATTGATATCTGTCAATATCTTTTGCCGGAATAAGTTTTCGTTTGATGAATAGAAGACTTTGTATTGATTTAGAAATTTAGCCTAATGCTCTAGGTTTTAATTTTTGTCATTTTAATAATATTAAAATACCACATTTGAAACATAGTTTAAAACATTATAATCGAATTTAAACTTCACAGTGGACGATTTACAGCTGTTTTGATATTCAACTTGTATTATTATATAATCAAATATTTTATATATCCTATATGTTTCAATAAATTTTACTTATCATAATTATTCTGTATTTTATTAATATATTTTTAAAAATTCAAGTTGAAT
>NW_013671938.1:6804-8627 GCF_000517525.1 Limulus polyphemus | reverse complement strand
CTATCTGGTTGGACAAGAATTGAAGATGGAAGATATTGACTGCTTTCTATTTAGTTCATCACTTGAAAAAACAGAACTTTAACATATAATTAGCATGAATTATTAAACAATCACCTCGAAGACAACATAATAAAAAACAAAGAAATAAACATAGGATTTAATAAATTGTTTTATTAACTTAGACTTGCTTTCTTTTATTTTGTAAACTAAAAGGAGAAATTAAGCGTTTGGTTACTTTACGAGTTCTCAAATATGGTTAACGTTAGTTTATTTCGTCCATAAATATCACACGACGATACTCTTCCTTAAAATACCTTCGTCTAGAATTCTAGAATATTCTACATCACTTCTGAAATATTCAACTTCCCGAGTTTAAAATAAATAACACATAAAACATTTATATTTTAAAAATAAATTAAAATAATAATTCTACCTTGCTTTGTAATTATTTGTTTGCTTTTTAAGTTATGCACAATGCTACACAATGGGCTATCTGTGCTCTGCCAACCATGGGTATCGAAACCCGGTTTCTAGCGTCGTTTCTTACACTTTTAATCACGATTAAGTAAATTGTAAAATAAGATTGCAGTCGTAAATTGTCACTTAAGTTACCGACTTTCATCTTTTCTTTAAAAAATGCTGAACACGTGTTCATGAGGTTCAAAAAGTGATGTGTAACCTCCTCTTCACCTTCTATATATCGAGTTATAAACATAAATATCCATCGTGGTGGAGTTGAGTAAAAGAGTAACATAATTTAAAACTTTGGAGGATGTTGGCGTATTGAAGTAAGATAAGAAAAGGAGAAAGAAGGTTATAAACGTTAATCCAAAAATATTGAAGAAATTAATGTGCAAAAAATAATATCGTGAAAATCTACAGAACCAAAACTTTAATGTATGAAGAATTAAGAAGACATCAAGAAATGGGAAAAAATGAGAGAAAACAGACATCAAGAACATATATGTAGTAGATCTTCATCTTAAACACGAAAGTATAAAGAACCAAATGACGCCATCAAGTAGAGGATGTCATGGTCATTATCAGAAAATAAAGAACTAAGTGAGGTTTTTGCTATAGAAATTTCTATCACTTCACCATCAAGGGTGTAAAGATATGTACATTGTGGCTAATAAAAACATTGACATTGTCTGTCCTAAAAATAGAGAAGATGGACCAGAATGGACATTAGAATATGTAAATGAATGTAGAACTAGAAGAAAGGGATTTATCAATAGAGTACAAAGTAAACATTACTTCGTTGGTCATAAACTGGAAGGATTGCTTTAAGGAACCAGAAATTGTCCTAGGCCTTTTTGACATATTGGCGAACTTGGCTAACAGTCAAATACTCTATCGAGACTCATTTACTTATTCTTTTACCACAAAATGATTGTATTCTGCTTAGTGACCATAAGGCAATTAGCATAATTTTATAAGTTTAATTTTAAGAAATTATTTTCTAAAATTCGGTTACACAAGGTAAGAAAGATCAACGAGTTAACATGTTGATACAATCATTCCAAATATTCTTTACCTATAAATGGACCGTTCAGAGCTTTCAGAAAACAAATGAATAAAAACTATTCGTTACAATATCCCAAACTTTATATGGTTAGGCCCTGCATTCCATGACCTTTGTCTTATATTGCATAAATGTTTGACCTTCTGGTTACACGGTATCGTAAATTATCTTAACTAAAGCTTGGCTGTAAAATAGTTTCTAATGATAATATACAATGGTTATCACGATTGAACGTTAAATTCTCCTTCACAACACATTGGAAGTCTTGCTCTCATTAATTGTCCATCTTAATATACAT
>NW_013671938.1:4467-6175 GCF_000517525.1 Limulus polyphemus | reverse complement strand
AGAGTTTTGATTAAATTGTATAAGGTATCGAGTATTGTATACTTTACAGTCATCTAATGCTCATCTGTTGTAAGCTGATAATTCATGGTTCACCCTGTAATTGAGCTTTTTGGAAAAATAGCATATGTTTACAAGAACGCCAGCTTAAAGGGGTAAAAAACATATTTTACACGGAAGTTGTGTTATAGATTACGCAAAATCAAGAAGAAACAAAACAGGCTTTTCAATATTCACAATACCTCATTTATCGTTCTACAGAAGATTATGTACAATATAACAATCAGTTTTATTTGTTCCAAGAAAATAACGATTGGCTATTCTTCTCTCTTTATGTTTAACACACGTGATTTTTTTTTTTTTATAATTAAAAATAAGAATACTTACTATGGTCTTTATCATCTTGTTTGGGTTTATTACATGCTGTACAGCTACATCCTCCAGGTTTACCACAACTGCATTCGGATTGACAAGTACATTGAGAATCTAATAAATATATAAAAATATACAGATTTGTATGCTTGTTAATGTAATACTTTAGATAGTTGCACCATAAAACATACTTTCAAACAAAGTCTCTAAATATTTATTTTGAAATAATACTTTTTTTTTAATACTAATATTACAACCAAACCTCATCTTACCTCCACACTTGCAATCAGGCACAATAAAATTTATTTTCCACAAACCAATAATCCTTCACTCTAAACACAACAAACAGAATAAATTACACAAATTTTGTCTTGGTATTTATACCTAAAGCTTCTACGTATCGAGTGCAAAATATCATGTACACTCTTCCATTTTATACAGCTGACAACCAATCAGAGCTTTTATGTCGGTCATACCCGAGAATTTATAAGGTAGGTCAAGTTAAACCTATGAGAGGGGAAAAGAATATAAGAGATGAGAGGGGTATCGTATTTTTTAATGACTTTATAATGTAAATAAAAACTTTATGATAAAATCCGCAAACACAAACGCCATACAATGTTTACGGTACATGTGTCATAAACTTATAAAATTCAAGTAAGTTCACACATTTGAACTTAATATGTAGTCTGTGCCAAATTGAATCTTTTAATTATTTGAAAGCAACATTTTTTTTTTGCAACTTATGGGGGCGCCATCAACTGATGATATGCCCCCAAATTCCCTGACCTGATTTAGTTGAAATATATACTGCCATTTAACAAGAAGTTAGTAGTTACATATACTTTTTTTATTTATATATATATATATATATATTATTATTATTATTATGTTTTAGTGTAGTTAATTGTTTGACACTAAAATTCCTAAAATGTCACGTTACTGGGATAAAACACAAGGAAAAGTTTACATAGTTAGTTCTTCTCGACTGGGGGCGATTCCAGCCATTGGAAACAAGGATAAATGAAGTAGCCCTATTAGTAAATAGAGAGGACATTAAATTTTTATGTTATTTCTAATAACGAAGTTATATATTGCAGGATAGATACAGTTCGTAGTTAATAGAGAGTGGTAGGTAAAAGGGACGTTTATGTTACCCATCTGTTGTTTTATGGCTGCTCGATCTCTTTGACAATATGTACATTCCATTAAAACATGTTCGGGGTCTTCAAAATTTGAACAATGGGTGCATTCTCCATTTGGGTGTACGTGTATTTTGTACAGATGTCCATTTAGACCTGTGCAATTAAAACGGAGGTGTGTGATAATTACTTCTTGG
>NW_013671938.1:0-3496 GCF_000517525.1 Limulus polyphemus | reverse complement strand
TAGCTTTGGTAAAGTTCCAGAATAATATTTACTAGACGAGAATGTACAGATTCAACAGAAGTTTTGAACGGAAGAATCAAGGAACGTATGGAAGTTAGGCCAGTTAGCTTTGGTAAAGTTCCAGAATAATATTTACTAGACGAGAATGTACAGATTCAACAGAAGAAGACATTTCTATGTTTTGAACGGAAGAATCAAGGAAGAAGTTAGGCCAGTTTGTTTTGGTAAAGTTCCAGAAGGTCGTTGTACTCCTAACTTCAAGAGGGATCTTAAGAGATGTAATGACCGGGAGATGATCACTTCCCAGGTCATCATCCAGAACATCCCAGGTAGCAAGACTAGCAAGTTTACTGTCTACAATAGTGATTCTGGTTCGGGATAATCTCTCTCCTCTAGATCTCACTATTATAGACAGTCATGTCCCACGTCCGTCGTTTTCTGATAAAGTGGTTTTCTCCTACAAATAAACAATAGGCCCTTTACAAATATTACAGTGGAATGCCAGGGTCATTAAGGCTCATGCCCCATTCCTTATACGATACATTGAAACTCACTGCATAAATCCCGATATTATCTGTATTCAGGAATCATTTCTCAAACCCCATATTAAATTCTGCATACACGGGTATAAACCTGTACGAAAAGATCGAGAACACTCAGCCAAGAGAGGTGTACTAACCCTTGTCAAGAATCACTTGCTCTTTACTGTCGTTACTTGCCCAGAAAATATAGAAGCAGTTGAGATTCAGTGTCAGACTTCTATGGGAAGTGTTACGATATTTATAACCCTGGTGTCGCCATTGATCCTGTTGAGTATCGAGAGTTTTTTCTTCCTAATAGTATACTTTGTGGAGATTTCAATGCTCACAACCCGTTATGGGGTGGAACAAAAACTGACTATCGAGGTCAGATTCTCGGTAATCTAGTTCTGGAAACCATTTTTGGTTATGATATTAATCCAGACTCAATTTATGAACTGTACCAAGTAAGTGGCTTGCCAATTCGGTTATAAAAGATATCCTCGTTTTTTTGCCAAAAGGACTGGTCCTGAGCGATCGAAATGATTTTGGCTACAAAAGTAACGATTTGTTCAAACAATTGAAGTGACATACGACTACTGTTTGAAGCACTAACCTGTTGAGAGGTGTTGTCGTTACTTTTGTCAGAAGATCGAGATTTCTGTGGTTCCTTATGCTAGGATTTGTTTCCACATGCTGTCTTTCCTGTGCTACATGCTGAACTGCTTGTGCGTAACTCAATTTTGATTGTACTCTGACAGTTTGAATTTCCTTGGCCTCCTGGAATTTTTTACAGCCCTTGTATGCTGCCGAATGGTCACCCCCCACATAAACAACACACTGGAGTCTGCTTAGTGCAGTCCTTGACATTATGACTATCGCCACAAGTAGCACAACGAACATTACTGCGGCACACGTTCGCTGTATGATCGTAACGTTGGCACTTATAGCACCTTGTCGGGTGGGGGATAAGTTCCCGTAGAGGAAACGACAAATAGCCGAGTTGGACTCTCTGAGGGAGGGTCTTAAATGAAAACTGAAGTATCATGGAACCTATAGGTTCTTTAAGTTTTAGTTTCTTGTTGTATCTAGTCATCCTAGTTGCCTTTATAACCCCTCTCTATAGTTGTACAGTCCTCCTCAGTAATGTCGAGGTGGACTCCATGAATGATACCCCTAACAGAAGGTGGGGGTACGTCTTGAATCTGGGATCGTATTTTATATCCACAGATGGTTTTTGTGCTAGACAATAGTTTTGATTGTGAATAGGAACAAATGATCTTCAGACGATCCGTTTGAAGTTGGATTTTGTCAGTGGGCTTACTTCGTCATGCATTACGTAACTATCTAGTTTGCTCATCAATTCCTTTTTATTAATATTTTTAAATATGTTTTTTGGTTAAGCTCCTTGTTTGTTGCCAGTCAGGCTCCCAAGGTAACTCCTGTTATAATAAAACCCACGAAAAAGAAATAGTTCTTAGACTCTACACATGATTTTTCACTTTTCTTATGAATGATAGTATTCCCAAAACCATCTATTAAGTTATGTACTGCTAGCTCCATGTCCTCTGACAAATTGTCCATAGACAAATAGAGTTCTATCCTGCGAAGGATATTAATTCTAAACGTTTATTCTTCAATGGTCCAAGTATTTATTTCGGAATGGAGGAGAAACAGACAGTTGTAATAAGTTATTTCATAATAAAGAGAAGAATAAATTATAAAAATCGGTTTATTAATCAACGTTACTACAATAAAGTGAATATAGAAACTCACTATAAATTACATTAAAGTTTAACATTAATCGATATAAATACTAATTCATCGAAATAGAGTCTGCTTGTTGCTAGAGGTTACTTAGTACAGGTGTGACTTCCGCATTCCGAATGTTCTGTGAAAGAAGAAACAACAACAATAATTTAAGTTATCACAAGTATTTCAGTAGTAAAAAGATACACACATACATATATACAGAGTAGTTTTGGAAGAATACTTTCACCTTTAAAACATTACTTTAAATAAATTAGTTTTTTTTTAAAAAATGTAATTATTGTACGAATGTCCGTAATAAAGTTTATCACGTGTATTTTTCTTTTTTTTTTTCTTTCGTATACAGGTATAGCAACAAGTTTCGCCGCCAATTTTGATTTCATTAAGTCGCACACAGAATCCTTTTTTGGCCGTACCTTTTTTCACATCTAAAGAGTTTTGATTAAATTGTATAAGGTATCGAGTATTGTATACGTTACATTCATCTAATGATCATCTGTTGTAAGCTGATCATTCTGGTTCATCTTGTAATTGAGCTTTTTGAAAGAAAATAGTAGGCGTTTCCAAGAACGCCAACTTAAAGGAGTAAGAACATACTTTACACAAGAATTGTTTTATAGATTTCGCAAAATCAAGAAGAAACAAAACAGGCTTTTCAATATTCACTACGACCTTTACAATACCTCATTTATCGTTCTACAGAAGATTAGGTACAATATAACAAATCGTTTTATTTGTTCCAAGAGAATAACGATTGGCTATTCTTCTCTCTTTATGTTTAACATACGTGATTTTTTGTGTATTTCATTATTATTCTTGTATACTGCCGTAGCAATCAATGGTAAAGGTTTTAAAGTGTTCGAATTCAATAGTTAGTGTTCAAAGTGCTTTTTTGCCAGAACGTTGTACTTAGTCTCCGAATTTCCTTCCACTCCCTATTATGAGCCACTAGTGTGGCTCACGATTAAAATAATACTTACTATGGTCTTTATCATCTTGTTTAGGTTTATTACATGCTGTACAACTACATCCTCCAGGTTTACCACAGCTACATTCGGATTGACAAGTACATTGAGAATCTAATAAAAAAACAACACAGATTTGTGTGTGTGTTAAAATAATACTTATCACAAATACAGCGTAATTACACTATAAAGCTAACACTAATTACAAACAAAGTCTCTAAATATTTATTTTTAAATAATACT
>NW_013671937.1:46120-51590 GCF_000517525.1 Limulus polyphemus | reverse complement strand
CAAAATTAAATCTAAATTGGAGATTTTATATCTTGTGTACTTTTTAATGGATTATCTTGAAATCTGGTATGGGAAGTAAGGGTCCAGTAACGCAAATCCACGGAAAATATATGATAGTCAGGATTACTACAGAAAGTGCGCCTTGATATAGTCGACCAAGTTAGTGCAATTAAGTTAATAGATCTAGACTGTGTTTATAAGTTCAGCCATAAAGACTGTATGATGGTGAGTTTTAAAGTGTAAAAAGTGCAGATTGTGTTGTAATAAGATAGTAGAGAAGAATAGTTCGAATTGTCATTTGGGTTCTAATGTAATGAGTGGACTTTTGACGTAAAAGAGAATTATTTAAAGCTCTGGATACAATTGTGGTGAAACTAGGTAACGTACATGAATGTATCATTGATTGTATTGTGATAACAGAGTAGAGAAAAATAATTCGTCTTGTCAGTTGAGTTCTAAAGTAACTGAACCATCCTGTATGGACTTTTTACGAAAAATATATTTATTTAAAACTATGAATTCCACTGTGGTAATTAACTGTGTAATGAACATTTTTATATACGTAGACTTGCTTTAATATATTATTTTAAAACAAGTGGACTGTGTGCTGTTTGTTTATTGTTGAAATTTACCACCAACAAGTCACAGACACCTCCTGTAAAACATCTGCCCCACACATAAGTAAAAAGTTTACAATCTACTTCAAGAATATTAGAGACAATTTCTACTTCAAGGATACTAGAAACAATCTATACTTCACGGATATTAGAAACAATCTATAATTCACGGATACTAAAAACAGCCTGCACTTCACGGATACTAAAATCAACTTCTACTTCACGGATAACATCATTCTTTAAGTGTTTCACACTAATCTTTTTCTTACACAGCTCTATATAAAGCTGTGTAGAAAAGCCAAAGATTTATTAGAGAAAACCAGATTTTGTATTCATCTTTAGCTGATAGAGTTTTTATTTTCATCCTTTGTATTTTACAAAGTGACGCAAGTTATCATTCACAGTTCATAGAAACAAACTTTTTTTATCTATATTGTCTCTTTTTCGAAAAAGTTTACATATTATACAAAACAGCTAAATGATAATTGGAACTCGTGATATTTTAGCCATCAAAAGGCAAAACTACTGTTATAAACTACCACCAATCTACCTTACTCCCTTAGCACATTTTTCTGCAAACCAGTCTTTTGATGATCCGTAATATAACCTGGAATGCAAATACCCAAGCTCATAAATTAACATTTGGTACATTTGAGAACAATAGGGTGTTAACTAAATAACTAGAAAAATAAATGATTTTATTTAGTAATGTTTCGGGCAACTGCCTTTCTTCGGAGGAAGAACATCAGCATGAAACTTACTGTATAAAACCTTTCGTTCTTTTCTGTTCGGTACATCTGAATTTACATCTTTAAGTTCGCGAATAGTCTCTTTAGTATGGAGTGTGATCATCATCATGAACAGCAAGGTAAGCCTGGAACCGACATTGCATGCTCAAAACCAGAATGTTGATAACATATCGGGATATTCTCGACAAATCCCTTGAAAAAGCTGTTTCTAGGCGTTTTTAGTTTCTGGAGTCGCTTGAAGAGATGTGACACGTCTCCCAAGTTCATTCCATACATCTTTCACTAGGATTAAGTAAAATGTTCATTCCATACACCTCCCACTAGGATTAAGTAAGATGTTCATTCCATACCTCTTCCACTAGGCTTAAGTAAGATGTTCACTCCGTACCTATTCCACTAGGTTTAACTAAGATGTACACTCCATACATCTTCCACTAGGATTAAGTAAGATGTTCATTCCATACCTCTTCCACTAGGATTAAGTAAGATGTTCACTTTATACCTCTTCTACTAGGATTAAGAAAGATCTTCACTCCATACCTCTTCTACTAGGATTAAGTAGGATGAGCGTGAAAGACATTGTCTTGGGTCAATCCTCTCATCTTCAAGGGATGTATTGATTCATTTAGCGGAATTGGGGCGGACGTAATTATACGGCATCTGGTAACCCAAAGGGTCCTATAATGTTTTCTTTATAATATCTGGTATTAAAGGTACCATTCCGTTAGATGCACATTTACAATAGTATATTAGCCGTTTTCAAAACTAAGTTTTACGATCCTATGTGGGTAGGTGAACATTATAAATTTAATGCATGAAAAAGATTCGCAGCATTCATCCCTTCATTTCTATCCTATTCGACAACATTTGCATAGAAAAAACAAGCAGAACCTCAGTTTGTCTTATTTTCAACTGGCAAATTCCACTTTACTTTAGCCGAAGTTTAACTGTAGCTATTGTTGACGTGATTCTACGTACAAACTTACTGGAAAACGGGTATGAATGTTAAGGATCGACGTGTGACTTCATTTTATTTCCTTTTTTAACATATCTTTGATCTCAGGTAAGCACTTTGAATTTTTATGGTTACAAAGTAGGGATTTCAGGGACTTTCAATTTGTTGATTTCAGATAATGAAGAACTATATACAGCAGAATATGCCGTGAAAGAAACACATTTAAAGTTTAAAGTTTACTGCGATGGCTTTACGATGAATAACTTTGGGCATCTTACTCTTTATAAGTACCTACGTTTTGTTTGCGCTATTGACCTAGATAACGCAACTTGCGCACGGTGCACGATATCTATCTGGGACACTTAAATTATTGCTTAAATTATTTAAATATAATTGATATTTATTTTAAATTCCAGTAACTATGGGCAAAATATGGACAATTTTACCACATCTTGGAAAGGAGGGTATTTTATCCAACAGGTAAATCGGCCCCCCGACAACAAGAAATGAATTATATTCAATATCTTTAAAGGTCTATGCCCAATTTTTGTTATAACTAGAAAATAAATTTATTACTCATTTGCTTTTTTTAATGACTATAATCTTAATTTGTGAAAACTGAATTCAAAGTTAAGGTGACTGTCTTACCCCACCTTCCCCTGCTGAAGTCATACATTTAAGATACGAAGATATATCCTAAGACAACATTTACTCGTTCTAGACAGACATTGAAATTGGTGTGTCATATGATTTGTGTCTTTTGCTATTCTGCTTTACAAAAGCCTTTCCTTGGAAAGGGCTATAACATATTCTTCCAGTCACAAATTTTGTATAGTTTGTATTGGACTGTCGAATGTTTGGGAATTCACTGTATAAACTGTATAAACATAAGCAAATCGTTCTGAAACAATATTACAGAAAAATAATTAAGAAAAAATTAGGACTTTTGTTAAGTCATAAACAGGTTTCAACATCTATCAGCAATTCCGCTATAAACACCTACTCGTCATGTAACACCAACAAAAAAATTTTTGTAAAAATCAAATCCTTAACAGACTGACAAGACTAAAGATTGGAATAAAGATGAACCAAAACGAAAGAAGCTCCAAAAAATACAGGAAGCTGTAAGTAAATCTTTACACAAATAGCACATAGTAAAATTTCATATATTTTATTACCCATAAGAGTGAAAATAATATTACTGTTTCACATTAACTTACATTGCTAAAATTTAAACATATCATCAATGTAGTGAAATATTAGTTGCATTTTGTATATATTGCATAATTTCATTACAATTGGCAAGCTTAACAGTTATACTATTGATAACAAGATGACAAGCTTTGTAAGTTAAGCTGTCAAACTCAAGATAGTTAAACTGTTAAATTCAAGTTTTTAAATGGTCAAACTCAAGATAGTTAAACTGTTAAACTAAAGATAAGATGGTAAGCCTTCACGATTAAACTATCAAAAATATCTGGGTAAGGTCTACGCAAAGCTTAGATGAAAGGTGATTTTACTTAGATAAACGTAGTGCGACAACCTTTTTCATAAAATTAAATGGAGTTGTTTAGATTGTGATAAAAATAACGTGTTTTGAACTATTTAGAGACCTGTTCTGTAAAAAAGTAATAATTTTTAGCTAATATTTTTTACAACATTGATACTGATTCGACGAGCTTCTATAACCATGGGGCTGTCATAAAAGAGCGTGCGCCATGCTTCCAGAACAGTCCAAAATAGACAAGAGATTTCAACAATTAAAACAGTTAATGATAATAAAAATATTAAAACAACAAATGTACATTACTTTCGTTGTATAAAGCATTATTATCGTTTAGGAAAGTTTTAAAGTTTCTGGATGACTCCGTCTATTAGAGAGTTTTTATCATCTCTATTATAAACAGTAGCATAGATCAGTTCTTTCAGTTTTAATTTATGTTAATAATAAGAAGGTCTTATAAGATTTTGCCAGCTTTCTACTTTTAGACCGCATCCCCTTCTCTATTTTTAATTAATACATCAAGAGTTTGTGTCTTTGCTCTTATAAATATAGAATTACAAACTCTTGATTTGATAAATATATCTACATACCTACAGCGATACCTGTACAAATCAATAATCTTTCCACACTCCTACTTAATATATTCCTACAGTCTAGCGCCAATTTAAGTTTGAACAGTGAACTCATTTTCAAGTTATATCAGCTCTTGTAGATCCGTCATAATATAGCTACAAGATAAGGCCTTCTGGCTTCGGACCCCATGCTAGAAATTAATTAAAAAAGAGGCCACAAGCACTCTTTGATCTTACGAATGGACACATCCTGGCGTTCTTGGTCAAGTAAACTTAACAATCTTTCTTGTTTTTTTTTGTTTTTTTTTAGTGTTCGCCTCAGTAAGAACATCATCACTAATCGATCAGATATCACTACACCATTTAATGTCACTTTCATTTACCCTTGTTTTGTCATTGGTCACAGCCGAGAACGGCTGACCTAATCAAAACCTAAATGATAATAAAGCCAGATAAACCAGAGATGGAAATGGCGTATCGAATTGACTGAATTAATAATCTTAGTCAACACAAAATTATAGAGTTTTTTCATAAGATGGATCTGGTAAACCTGAGATATAATTAACGAAACTGATTAAAAAAAGACGTCTTACACACGAAATCAGTAGCAAATTCTAAACCTGCAGGGTGTGTAAAGAAATCCTTTATTATCACGTTACCCAATTTATGATTTGTAAGCTTGGCGAGGCTAAGATCATACATTGTTAAATCTTATCAGCGTTTTTGGGGCACGTTTCAATTTGACGGTGATTTTGCTGATATTTTTGATTTCTTCTTACATAACTAACTACTATTAGAAGCACTGTAGCAAATCATAAAGTTTTTAAGAATCTTTTATTTCCAAGTGTCATTTTCTAAATATGATACATCTGCAGGATTGTGAACTATAATCGCAAGTAAAAAGAAATGTTCCTACACATTATTTTTATAATTCACTTTGTATACAGTCTTGGTTACAGAGACTTCCTATGTAGAAGCTGAAATCTACATAACATATGGAACGCTGTGATGAATTCAAATTCGATGACAAGGAACCCACTTTGAGACTAATAATGCTTGGAGACGGCTTGAAT
>NW_013671937.1:41285-45771 GCF_000517525.1 Limulus polyphemus | reverse complement strand
AATTATGAACATTGCTCAACATCACGAAAATTAAACCTTATTTCAATAAGCAATCCTGAAAAATATTTGGGGGTGCTTAACTTTTTTCCAGGTGTATATTATAGATGGTCAGATGTATATGTATTTGTCAAGATGTATATGGAACACTGAGTCCATTTGTAAATATCAAACAGAGGTAATGGATGCTTGAAATGTAATCCTACGGTGCGTGTTTATTTCGTAGTTTCTTTATTAAAACTATTTTAAAACAAACTTCCTATTAGAAAATTGATTTCATCATATAACATTTTGTATTAGTTTAACTTTTTATCAGGTTTTATTCCCAGTGATATTGCTCAGCTTCAAGGTTAAGTTTGTAGTAGCTATCGTTTGGTCTTACAATTCAGAGTAACGCTCTATATAAAGCTAATTATTTACAGAAGTAATCTTGTTTGGATCACCTCTGGGTCTCCTAATCAGAAAATCTTTTTTGTTTAACAAAACAACAAGCTGATTATTATTCTTAGTTTAGCTAAGATTCTGGCATATTCTGAGTCGAGAAACAACTCAATCAGGTAGGAGCTAAGCAATTGGTCACCATAAGTTAGTACAAAATCTAATTAGTTTTTCTCTGTGGATTTCCACCCATCGATAATAGATGAGTCCTGCACTGCTTCATTCACAATAGGGACAACCAAACGAACAAACAACATTAAATACTTTAATGGATTTTAATTTATTTGATAAGCTGAAACTAATTGAAATTGGAGCTTGTACTAACATCTCAAAATATATATCAGTTGACTCTGAAGCACCTAAACTGCGCAATTTTTACTTCGAACAAAGGTTTATCATACGTGTACATAATGAGCTAAAACTTGAAAACATTTTTAGAACGCCTCAAACTGATGTTTGTAGGTTAACTGACAGTAAAAGAATGAAAATATTGAAACATTTTATTTAGTTTGTTTGATACTCGATATGAGTGAAAAAATCAAGAGTCTATGTTTGATGGCCTTTGATTTTGAGTACGCTTCGGAATTTCAATACGTACTGAAAAAAACTAAAGCTGATTTTAATCAATTCAATATCAAATGTACACAACAAATGTACTTCTACAACTTGGCTTCTAATTATCATTGTATTGGTTTTATAATTTTACATTGGACTCTTAGATATTTTCTTTTTCTGTTGTAACGAATTTATTGTTATGTATTTATTTTTAACATAAACGTTGTTTAGATTAAATTTGTATTTAAAAATATGCGTAACTTACAGTGTCAGATATGTATTGCGTATAACGAACTTGTTGTATATTTATTTTAATGACAACGTTTGTTTGGAATGAGTTTATATTTAAAAACGTGCCTAGCTTGCACTGTTAGTTACGTATGGCGAAACTCCCGCCAATTCTCCAGGGTTGTAGAATATTCGTGAACGCAAGAATTGACAATATATCCACTTCCGTAACCGGTTAAATATAGTTCAGTATTGTTGTCCAAACTTTCGAAAAAAACATTTCTCGCACCTATAAAACAGGCAAGGCGACGAGCCAAAAAGAGAGAGAGCTTATAAGTCTGCTAGGAACCTGTTATAACCGTGTACGCTATAAACCGTGATTTTGTTAACTCTTATCAACCGGAAAATATACGACATTTGACTAGGAACAGTTATAAATTTCGAACGTCAGTGGATTCATATCGGACGTTAATATCTTTCCGAAAGTATTGGTGAATTCTCATCAGGCGTTAGTATCTTTCCGAAAGTATTGGTGAATTCTCATCGGACATTAGTGGTTTTATGAAAATATTATCTTACTTCAATGGTCCAACAATTCAATGTCTGACAAAGCTAGCTAGCTTCTCGGCAATTGTACGTACATCGACCTCCAATTAACTCGCTGGATATCAAGGAGACTCTGAACTAGAAAGAAGATTCTTTGTTGTTTGTAAGTTAGGGAAATTGTTGTTTATAAAAACTTTGTTTGTGGTAATTATTCGTAATAATTGTTGTAAATTGTACTGTTGTATATATATTAAAACGTATTTGTGTGAAAAACGAAGACGGTGTGTGTCAATTTTTATTGGCAAATAGCGTAAATTAAGTAAAATATCGGCTTCGGACTTTTTTAAATTATCAATACGTAATACTGTTTTCATTTGAATGGCTGTAAAGTCACGAAACTGTAGTATCATTATCAATCTCTCTGACCTTCGGCTTGGTCAACTATTTACTCTAATTGTGAAATATTTATTCAGAAAAGTTCTTCACAAAAAATAATTCTAACTTTGGACTTATATAGTTAAGTTTTTCCGCCCTTATCCTTACGACTAAGAGAAGGTTAAAATGGTGTTTTATATTTAAGTTTTACATATTTAAATAAAGGTGTTCATTGTAAGAGGTAAATATCGTTGTAATTTTCCTAAATATATTTGTTTGTTTGCTGTTAAAAGATTAAAAACAAATTGCTGTCTGTGTTCTGCCTACTGCTGGTATCAAAACCAGATTTTAGCATTAAAAGTACTCAGCTTGTCGCTGAGCCACTGAAGGGAATTTTTTCTAAGAAAAATTTCACTCTCATATTTCTAGTTTACCCAAACATTGTACTAATATACATAGTAAAAAGTTAATCTGGAGGGCTCGAAAGAGAAACCGCCTGAACCTGTGAATCACTGCATCGAGTCACTAGCTTATCACACGATTATATAGAGAGAAATCAGTTGAGACAATACCTAAAATATAGTAACACTAAATTATTTTTCTATTTGCTGTTGTTTTAGTAGAATGTAGTTCCTCGTGTTTTCGCTTTTGATAAATTTGATACCTAAAGAAAATTAATATATTTTGCTAGAAGAGAGTAACAGAAAGAAAACAAAACATCAAATATTTTAAACGATATTAACCTGTTTGATAATCTGAAACTATATGAATTCGGATTTGCATCTAGATTTTAAAATGCACATCAGTTGACTCCAAGGAACCCCTTTTAAATTCTTTCAGATGAAATGTTGTAACGGCTTAAATATATATCTATAACTTTTTTAAATTCTTTTAAAATCAAAGATTGATTTGACACGTTTTTCTACTCCATGTTATTTTGTTTTTATTAAAAAAACATGTAACTATAGGTTTTAACATTAGAATTTTGACCCTCGCCTCCAAAAGCCAGTTTTTCAGTATATCAAGCATGACAAGTAATTTATGGTATCTTACATTACATAGTCACATGCTAAATAAGCACTAAGTTAAACTCATATGCTTGTGTACGTAATAGGTAGCATTTCGAAAATAATGACATAGCATCGTATAGATCCTGTTAACATTCTGGACTATAACTCTTCTTTATTCTTCACGCAAAAAAAGAACTAGCTCCATGGCGGACAGGTAACATTAATTTTGTTATGTAATGATAATCTATGTGTTGTAGAAATGGGATGTTGCCAACGGAGTATGTCTTCGTGTAATTATGTTATTGTAAAAAAACACGTTATTCGCACTCAAATAATTATCATTATTTATCGCAATAGTAATGTAAAAATCGGTTTTTCATTTACTAGATTCTCAGTCTGTTTTAATCGTTTTTTTTTCTAAAACAAGAACCCTAATACCGAGCGCCAGTTTCATTTGACTCGACTTTATCTATTTTGATGTTATTATCATTTTAAAGGAAAATATTATAATCTATACACATTTTAAACATTGTATGTGTGTGTATATATAGTGACCAGTTCAAATAATCGTAGAGATTATTTTTTTTCTTTTCAAAACTTATGAACGTGTGACCAGAAAGTGGTTTAACTTATCAGTATACACTTTATGTATGAAATTATGTTGCGATTTAGACGCCGAAAACTTGAGAAGATTTAGACACCAATAGGCCTAAAATTTATGATAAAATCATGTAAACTGCAGATGTTATTTTTCTTCACATTCCTCGTCACCCCGCCCCCTGTGGCTCAAAGACAAGCCAGTGGGCTTACAACGCTAAAAATCGAAATATTCGATACTCGCGGTGGGCAGAACGCATATAGCCCATTATGTAGTTTTGTGCTTTAGAACAAACAAACCACATTCTTATTAATTTGTCTATTTCGGATTAAAATACAGTGACGCGAAAATAACATTTCAGATATACCTTGTGTCTACTACAAGTCCTAAAAGGCAGCACTAGAACTCGCCAATTGAGCTTGACGATCAAAGACAAAATATTCTCTAAAAAAGTGTATTTTTGTATGCAGTATAATACTTTAAAAGTTACGGTTTAATCACAGAAAGCTGACAAGTCCAAAATGTAAAAATTAGGAGGAACGTAGAGAAAAAAACAAAAAAAAACAACAACAACAATTATACTGTATGTGCATATTTATCATAAATTTTAGGCCTATTGGTTTCCAATGCCTGGCCAGTTTTCGGCGTTTAAACCGTAACTTTTCAAGTATTATACTATTAGGTCGTCAATAGATTAATGTCGCTTTTTAGATGAAAAAACCCGAACAACTTATATATC
>NW_013671937.1:14852-40352 GCF_000517525.1 Limulus polyphemus | reverse complement strand
TATTATATAGGCTACACTAACGTGACGTTTAGATATTCGTTTAACTAGTATACGTTTTACAGGGGTTGGTTAATGAAAGTGTTCCAAAGCGCGACATTAATTTCTTGACGACTTAATACATATATAACTGACGTTTCAGACAATCTTTTGCCTCTCATCGTTTGGCCTAACTGACGAATTCTGGTATTCAACGGAGAACCGCTTGGACAACGACGTGTACGATATAATTTACATATCTGAAATTATATTTTTACAAGCCTCTGATTTTTAATCCGAAATAGACAAATTAGTGGAATGTAAAAAGAAACAAAAAATGATTTGTATCACAAATTATAGGCCTACTGGTTTCTAATGTTTCGCCAGTTTTGGCGTTAATAGCGTAACTTTTAAGGTATTATATTGTATATATAAATAGCGTTTCAGAAAATATTTTGTTTTATCTTATGACTCTATTTAAGAGTTCTGGTATTGTATGAAGGGTCTCTTGGGCACCGGTTTTCTGAAAGGCTATTCTTACACACTTCTAGGTTTGAATGAAAAAAAAACAACAACAAAAAACATACACATTTCACATGACTTTTATCACAAATGTTAGAGCTATTGGTATTTAATGCTTCTCTGCTTTCGGCTTTTAAACTGTAACGTTTTAAGTATGATACCTACTATATAAATACCGTTTCAAAGAATCTTTTGTTTCTCATCGTCAAGCTAAGATGACGAGCTCTGGCATTGAACAAAGGACTTCTTGGAGATAAAAAATACATTTGAAAGGTTATTTTAACACGAATTTGATGTTAACTCTGAAGTTGACAAATTTAGAGTAATGTGGGAATATAAAACATTTGTAGTTTACGTGACTTTTATAAACCTATGTATTAATTTACTGTTGTCGTTGTACTGAAATAATACATTTGCCCAAAATGTTCTACTCAATTTTTCACTCCTATATGTCACTGATGTGTTGATTGTGCACTATTTGCACTAGTTGTAAGAAAATTTAATGTTAATAATGCATATTTTAAAGTATAGGATATTGTTTAAAAAGATCCAAAAGAAATTATGATGTAGAAAAATACATCAAGCTCGGACAGAATGAAAAATGAAACAAACACAAATGTAACAGAAATAATTAAATCTGTATTTTCACGCAAATCTTAAAGATGATACATTGTCCTGCGAACTTTAGAATTCTTCTGTAGAAGTAAAAACTGAAAGAGAGTGGAGTTCAAACCGGTCAGCCATTCCTTCGCTTTTCGAATGTCCCAGTTCTCAGTCTTGGGTTCCTTTATTAAAGCCAGAATTCGGAAGGACTTCTAAGCTATTTAAATCGACCCACAAAGCTCATAATACTTTAATTGTATTTTTGTGATTGTAATAGCTGTTTTAAAGAGTTTTTTGGCGTAACTCAAAATTTCTGCCAGGCAATATCCTTAAAATGAGTAGAATAGTGAGGATTGTTCTATTCGAGGGAATTGTTATATTTAAGACACTATACCTTAGATGGCTAAAGCAACTACCTTATAAGTAAACTGGGATGGTTTTAACAAGACAGTAGTATTATCAGAATATAAAGATGATGTGAAATGTCATTCTACGTATAATTATTTCATAATATTTTATTCTATATTTATGCAGGTCTTTTTCTTTTTGTTTATTATGAATACATTTTGGAAACATATCATCATTATTAACTTAAAATTTCCAAAAGTGAGAGATTTAACATTAATTTAAGTAATACGCGCGTCGCTATTAGGTTTTAGGGAAAAGACATGCATCTCTAGATTAATTATTTACATCAGTCTTTATACGGTGCTAAAGCTCAATAACTTGACATACACAGCTAATAAAGGAGAGAGGGAATAGTTTATTATATATAAATCTCAGGGGCTGGAAGAAGTCTGTCTTTATTAAAGCTCACTTCACCTGTAGATGCGATGTTTTCTCTGCCTTGTTCGAATTCTCTTGTCTATCGACATTTTCGCGGTCAGCGCACAAATTACGGTTTCGCTGACTTTTTAGATGCTCCAGTTTATTAAAGTTCTGGCAACATGTTAGCGCTTTCTACGAGCCAATAGGAGTTTTCGTTAAGTACACGTTCTCGTTAGTCGCGCGAGTATACGTTTTCGTCTGTCAACATATATTTATTTCCTGAAATATACAGTTAGTAACACAATTTGTCTTTCGAATATCAGCTATGCTCATTATGGGTTTATATAAAATACATATAACGAGGGAAAAGGGTTACACAATTGATAATATGATCATATGTAACCATATACGCTCATTACTAATACACTAACAAAGTTGGACTGATACATATTGGTGGGTGGTGTTATAAATATGGGCAAATTAATCTACATTAAATAACATGCGATTATTAAGCCAACATTATTTTAAAGCAGTTGCAGTTTACCTAGTAAAGTCACGACTACAATAAAATTCAATTCTGCTTCTAATTCTGGTTTTAATTCACGTGTGATGATTGCGAATATTTGATAGTCTACTCCATTGCTGTATGGGTTTCATTTCAAGGTAAATCTTTTATCCTTTTCACAATGTAGTTTGTTTCTTCCTCCTTTCTTCTGCCTATTATTTGTGATGCTTTTTTCTGGTTTAGTTATATGGAATTGTTTTTAAAGTACACTCAAGTTTCTTATACTGTTTAGAAATTTCAGGCAAAGCTACACAAGAGCAATCTGCGCATAGAATCACTAATTCTGAACAACAGACAGACACCACCAACTTTTGGGCTATTCTTGTCTGAGGAATATTAGAATTTAGGTTTGGACCATCACTGTTATAACGGACCCAAGGCCCTATAGAGTGGAGCTCGTTTTTGTAGCAACGAGAGACAAATCTTGAACCTTCAGACACACTCTTCTAGCAACTAATCGTGGGGCATATCCAGCCTTCTTTTAATGCAAACATATATTTATGTGTTATGATCTCTCCCCCATAATTCAATATAAGCAATATATATATATGCTTATTGTTCATATGTATATATGCATGTTTCTATTATAATAATACTCAGTTTTATCTGTCCTGAAAATGCGCGCGCACTTCATTTCAACGGATGTAAATATACTTTAGTAGGAGTTTTATACAACAACATATTAAAAACTTATGAGAGTTGTTGAAAGGTTTAACGTTAGGTCGTAGAATAACATTTTAAGTTTATTTATTGGTAATAATAAGAACGGTAAAGTTTTGCCCTAACTAAACTTAAGCAAAAAACATACACTAGATACAGTGTTAATTTATCTCTTTATCGAATATAGGCTATACTTAATAAAGGCTTAACTAATGTTTAGCCTACGACAAATGGACTTATAAATTTCGGTGTCTGCGATTAGAATTATTTTATATTATTCTAGAAATCCTGAAGTACTGATGCAATAAAGATACTAATTTGAGCGCCATTGCTTTGCGGGTCTCTGCAAGTATAAAATATTACACAGACGAAGTATGAGATACTAAAAGTAATTTTCAAATATTTTCAGATAACAGGCATCCAATTAGATTTATTTTGCCGACCTTCTTTGTAACTCTTGTAACTTTTGAAGCTTACTGCTGTTGTCACTTTACAATGTAGATCCGCAAGCAATGGCCTATTGAAGTTGTCTTTATTACAAAATAAAAGCGTTTTGGCCATTTTTGGGGAAGAGAAACACGTTCCAACTTGATGGGTGAATAATGTAGCATAATCGTTCAATAAAAAGAACCTGAAAATCACAGATACCAACACGTACACATACAGACTTTTATCCTCTCAACTATCTCTTCAGCTCTGGAGCATAGCAGGTTTCACAGTTGATTGCACAGTACTGAATCAAATCAAAACCAACCGATTTGGTCGCTAAACACAACAACCTACTTATTCAGCCTTGAAATATGATCGGACTGGCGTTTAGTGTGCTTTCTCTGAGTTGGACGTGATAACGATCCTACGACTAGAACGGAATAACTGTTCCTATAGAAACTTACTGAGCGACTACAAAAATTCAAGCAGGAGAAGTCACAGCAGAAAAATAAAATAAAATAAAATGAAGCTATTAAAACATTAGTGAAGTTAAAATTATCTTAAGTTGTTTTTTTTCATCTCTCCAGCCTCCTCCTCCTCCTGAATAAAGAAACGTCTCTTTGCTCTGTTTTAAATATTCACGTAAACCTACACTATGGCTGTCTGTAGTGATAACCGTCCATAATTTTGAACTGAGAGACTAAAGGAAAGGCAGTAGTCAACAGCTCTCACTACTAACCATTAGGCTACTATAATCAAATAGGGGATTTAACTACTACTCTTATAACGCACCCATAACCTCAAAGTGCAGAGAGCGAATTTTTCAGTAACGAAACACAAACAATATATACTTCGACCTACAGTTCAGCATGCTAAAGGCCACTAAAGAAACGAAAGAATAATTCTAACCTGAATGTTAAAACAGACTCATTTCATGTTGTAAGGTATGTATAACTTAGAGACATTAAGAAGCTATTTAATATATCGCTTGAAATTCAAGCCATATAGCCAGAACATTACAGCATTTTTCAATAAGCTTTAGTTGTAATCAGAAAGATGTGGCATTTTTCAGTAAGCTAATATTAAGCTATGGCTGTAACCAGGGAAATGTAGAATTTTATAGTGAGCTCTGGTTATCTCATAGTTTGAAAAAAATACGATCGTAGAAAAATAGGAATCGTCTTATTATTTTCCTAATCTATCGAATTTATTGAAGTAAAAAACAGTATCATATATATATTCTTCCAAGGGTATTTTAGGCATAGCAGGAGTTTTGGCTATAATGGACTAAACCTGCAGAAGGTATCAGTATAGAAGCCGAAACGTCGTCTTCTTCTAGAAATAAGCAAGAGCAGTCCATTAAAGTAAAAATTCCAGAGCATTATTTTTATTATCATTTTTACAATATTATATCATTGAATTGCATCCCACATTTGTTTGTGAAAGGACATTGAGACATGCAAATGCATTTTGCGTTTTAAGATATATACTTAAGCTGAAAATATCACCATACGTATTTCCTTGCAAAAGCTAACTTACAATCAGCTATTTTAATCAATAAAACAACATGTCTCTCATTTATAGCAGCCTTTTTATTGGGAGAAACACCACCTTGTGAATCGAAATAAAGTAAGATTCGAAATGAATATTCTGTACAATTTCCGGGTCAAACATTACGTGAAAGCATAATCATAAAAGTGCAAAAGGTCATTTTGTTTATATTAAGAATCAAATGTTAATATCATTCTTCGATTGGTTAACGTTGGAGATTGTCGAATGTTTCATTCACAACATACACTTATGTATGTATAACTGTGAATTTAACACATCTTTATTTCTGACCAACATATAATGAGGTGTTTGTTGTTGCTCTTTTAGCCCAAAGCTTCACAATGGGCACTGAATTTAGCATTATGAATGTACCGCTGATCAATTGGGAAATTATAATGAGGGTTTATCAATGAAGATAGTTAAATAAATAAACGAAAATAAAAGATGGACAATGCAGGATTATAAGTGGGACAATGGAATAGTCATTTATAGGTGGATAACTACTGGCATAACAAATCTAGTGAAAACCAGTTAAGACAAATTTTGGACTCAAGAAAGCTACTAAGAAGCATGAGGCACAGTAGTAGTGTTTATAATATCAAAATGCTTTTTTTTTCAAAATAATTAATAAGTATAATGAAAACAGGAACAGCATAGTTCGTTTTTTTTTGTTGTTGTTTTTTGCTTTTATAAGCAGCAGAAGTGGCGTTGCACTGTAAGGATTCGATTTTTCCTTCTTAAAGTCAGCTGCGTTATCCTCAAATTCTTCCTCAAAACTGAGATCGGCTTGGCGTTGCTTGTCAGTCACAAATGAAACAGATTGAAAGGAAACATGGAGAGGGCGCGGTTCCGTCTGGTTACTGATATTTGAAGTAGTGGAAATCTGGAGAGAGTCAAGTTAAAATTTAGCTGGGTGGACAATAATCTGAATTCTGGACGAGTGAGAAAGATTAGCTGAAAATGAATGGAATAATAATAAAGGCGGATCCTTTAGGCTTCTGATCATAGATATTTGATGAACAACCCAGGTTAGGATGAGTTCCAGAAGGCCATTGACAATTTAGAGAAAGTATATATTAACACACAAAAAATATCGTTCAACCAATAACGAGTAGGTGACTGACCAGCTTTGAATTAACTTTAGAGTAAATTTTAGGAACTAACTTTTTTATGAAACGACCTGGAAACGATAATTAATAAAAACTTTCCTATTATTCTGGATGTATAGCTCCTGACTAGAAGTGGTGAACAAAACTATGGGTGGGATGAATCAAAAGAACAAGAGTACTTTGATTTATGATGTTTAGAACAAGATGTTACAAAAGGGGTCGGGTTAAAGTTGGAAAAGGATTATTTATGATTGCGTAGGAAGAGATTGTGTAAGTTAACCACCTTTTATTCAGCTATTAGAGCTTTCAGAATGAAATCATTACAAAAAAATATGTAATAAATATTAGTGGCGATCTTTTCTGGTGTAAGTCCTTCAAGTGACAAGTGCGGTGAGAAATCAAAGGTGGATTTATAAGTTGAGGCATTTAATTCAGATGAAACATGTTAAGCTATTGTATGCACAAACGCTCTGATTAAAAACATATTCAGTCACATTTGAGTTGCACTTATTTAAATTGTTAAATAACTTACATAGACTATTGTGTTAAACTCACATATGGCACGTGCATTGTACTTGAGTTTTTCTGCCCTCATATTGAATGTTTGACACGTGAGAGTGTAGTCCCCTATGATAGAATAATACATTTATTATAATGTGGTTACAGACTAGCGTGATTAAATATACAAATATGAAGTTTGGTATATAACTACTTTTCATGCCCTACCTAATTTTCGAATGGAACCCCCTTCTGCATGATGATAGTTTGGATGCAGCACGGCTTGTACCTCAAATGTGTCTTGCAAATATTTGTCGAGGATTATGACATGCAATTGATTCACAGCAGAGGAATATGGTGGCGATTGCGAAGCTCAAAGCTCATTTTAAAGATAATTAGTTGGATTGAGATCTACTGAATGTACTGACCAAAGAAAATGACTTAATTCTCTAATTCATTGTCTTGCTATTGAAACCAGGTATAAACAACATGGTCATGGTAACATATTGCATAGTTTCTTGAAAAAGCCTTTGTTCATCATGAACAATTGTTAGGTACCTCTGGATGTTATTTACTTTTGTAAAGAATCAAAGGAACTCGCACTATTATATCAGCTCCAGCTGTTTACACTTTTCACAGAATTGTTAGTGTACAGGCAGAGTCAAGTGTCTTATACTGTTTTTCACATATTTATATTCTGCAGTCAGTACAGAAATTGGTGAAAAGCAACAAGTCAGACCATATAATATGCTTTCAGTCATTTAATTTTCATACTAGGCACTCTAAACACTTCTGCAATCCCATTGTCCTGTTTGTGTCTTAATTGTTTTTCGGAATGATTATTGGATGTCACTTGACAGTTTTGAATTGTATATTTGGAGTTGATCGAATCCTGAACACTGCTAGAGATACAATTTCCACTTTAAAGTAACACTCGTCTTTGTTTTCTCACTAATTTACAAGAGATTTTTTAGTCAAAGTTTATCTTAAGGCCAGTGTTGAACAAAGAAACTGGGGATATCTTGTTTGTTATTATCCAAAGTAACCTTAATAATTCTATACCGCATGACACATCACATGGTCAGTCTAATAAATAAGGGGTTCTACCAATACTTGCCATACATCCGACATATATGGCCAATAAAGTCAAGTTAGCAGTTCTGTATATCTGGCTTATTCTACTAAGGTTGGTTCAGTAGTTTTCGTGCTTAAAGGTATATACTTGAGAGGTTTCATTTTGCCAGTAACTATAGAATACGATCTCCATTAAGTTAAACTAACATTTTATGACTGTTCATCATAATCTCCACTAAATTAAATACATTTGCAGGTATTCTTATTTTTTACTCTTTCTTATTAATAGACACGTTTCTCAACAATGTGAAATGCCTTCCCATATAATGGTCAGCTCTCCATACTTTCCGTATTCCGATTATTAACAAATAATATTGATTGAGGAGACTTCTTTTACAACATTTATTATTTTATTTAAGTCATAAGAAAATATAACAGAAATGGATACGTTAGACGGTTCAAGTTTGAATGCTTTCAGAGTTCATGTTTGTCAAACACAACAAGAAAATCTTAACTTTGTTTCCTGGTGACGAAGCTTATTAATTATTCAAAAAACGGCATGGTGTGCTCAACGTTTGTGTTCTTAAAGCTAACGTAATATACGTCATTCACGTTATTTTTATTAAACTTAGCTCCATCCTATAAATTGCTTGTTTGACATCAAACAACGTCATATGTCAACTGCAGCGTATTTAATACCTACGTCAACGGATACACTGAGCAGCTCCCATTTACGTTATACATTTTTTTAGTATCTTATCTTTTCCAATAAGTTATATTATTAGCAGATCTATCAGCAATGCTACTGGTACGTTCTTTGAAAAACTTCTAATTCGTCCGCTGATTTTAAGGATTATAATGGTTAGTTGCACTTTATATAAAAAAAACAACAACAACCTTCCGGATCCAATAATCCTCTTGGAATTATTCTTCCACTGTTGATGGTGCTCGGTCTGATGGCGGTAATTACACACTTTTGTCCAACACACAATTTCTATTGTAATAAGCTTCTTTAAAGGACAAGAGGGGTTAATTTTAGATCACATATCCGGACTAACTTTACCCACATTCCCCACTTTACTCGGGTATTGAATCTGAAGACAAAGTTGAAGGAGAAGACCATAGGCATAAACCATAAAAATACGTTGGAATTCCATCGGACAACCGGACAGGTATATGGTCGATTGGGATTACTTTGTGTTTGGTCATCTTCTTTAGAAAAATATCTGTTGATTTCTAGGTGTGGCTTGAAGTTTGTGAACATTTAACTTTTACGCCTTCATTAATTCTATCAGGAGGTATAAACAGCTTTATTGCAACAGTATTGTTGTTTCTCAGAGGGCACTCTTTCGTAATTATACCTATCACTCTGCAAATGAAGGCGTTTCTCTGAATTGGCTTGGGATATGCTTTCGTAGCCCCTTCTGTTATAAACGCTCCACTGTACGAGTTTTTCCATCTCCAAGAATAAAACTGAAGGCTTTCTTCTTCGAAATGCTATGTTATTTTGTTCTACCTGGCTGTACAAATATTCTTTTTCCGAAAGAGTTGTGACAGCTGTTTTCTAGCCATAACTTTTCCTTTGGCAACATTACACTGTCAAACGATCAGTAATTCACTGTGCACTAGCTATGGCGATGATAAACATGCCAACCGTGGCCGCCATGGCCTGCACTTGCTGGTGTAAATTGTATTTAAAAGTACTAAAATAATAGTGACATCAAAATCACTTCTTACTGCATTTTCAGGGATAAGTCAAAAAGTATAATTGTCAAAAATTTTGTAAGATGTGCCTAAGAACTTGTCTGTAGTCATCTGAAAATTCAGAAACACACGGAAGCTCTCTTGTTCTTGTTTTACCAATAATGGATGTCAATGTTCCCGACTCATCAGAAGGTCATTTTGATTTGTAAAGCAACATGTAATTAATGTTTCATACCAAAGTAATATATATTAATTGCTAATATTATGTAATATACAAAAATAATGTATAACTAATATGATCTCATAATATAACTTTAAAGGCAAAAACACCACTTTATAGTATAAAACCAAATCACGTCAGTTACACTGTGTAAAGAAACTAAAGAAATTCAGGCTTCTCATATTTTGTAATTTCTTATTTCTTCATTGTTCATTGTCTTACGATGTTGATATACTTGTAGACTTCACAACAAAGCTAAAATGTAAGATTTATTTCAATGTGGACAAAATACAAGACAATAAATAGATAACGAAATAAAATGATATGTCACACAACAAAATTTTGCTGTGGTTCATCAGTATTCTGAAATGTCAGGAAAAAATATAGGAGGTTCTATGTAGCTGCAAACTACCAGAAATTAAGAAACAAAACTAAGAGATAAAGTAAAAGAAAAGCTGCAGTTAAGTAAGCCCACTGAAAGGCAAATACGAAAATATAGAAAGTTCTACAGTTTTTCTTCATAGATACGGATAAGAATTAAGATGAACAACAAAAGACACAAGAGCAGATATGAACAAGTGGTCCTGGTTAAAGTCGGATAAAGAAATGTATGAGAGTCCAGAGCTTTGTCGGAGAGGGTCCAACAGGAACTGAGAACAACATGTGATAGAGTGACAGTGCACTAAGGTAAGGGACCTTATAAGGCATAAAAAATGATACACGAAGAGCTAGAGATGCTTAGAAAACTAATGTAAACACTTTTATCTGGTAAATTCATGAAAAAAGAAAGTTTGACTATCCTAATAGATAAATTATTGCAGCGATGTTCTTAGCCAACTATTGGCATACTAGTTTTGACCAATTGCCATTTGTAAAAAGTGAATGAACAACAACTCAAATTTTATAGTTACTTTAAAATAATTTACATTAGAATAAGATAAATGATTGCACAAATTTTCGTATGAAACGTCATGTATGAATAATCAAACTTAGATATTGTTGGCATTTAATACAAGAGATGTTTCTAATTGTGAAAAGTAATAGTTAATTCAACCTAATCTATTAAGTCGAAATAAAAATTTGGTATGCCTTTATTACCTTTGGAGCTGTCTACTCTAAACACCCATTTGTATCTGTTGGTTTGTCTCTCCCCCTCCTGGCCAGGTGGTTAGGGCACTCGACTCACAATCTGAGGATCGCGGGTTCGAATCCCCGTCACACCAAACATGATCGCCCTTTCAGCCGTGGGGGCGTTATAATGTGACGGTCAATCCCACTGTTTGTTGGTATTTGGCGGTGGGTAGTGATGACTAGCTGTTTTACAGCTAGGGTCGGTTAGCGCAGATAACCCTCGTGTAGCTTTGCGCAAAATTAAAAAACAAACAAACTCCCCCTCCAACCCCTCAACCCCCCCCCCCATCGTGACTCAGTGGCAATCTTGATGACATATAAATAATAAGATACACATACATCGGATGACGTCAATACGTTTTATTTCACTCTTTGGAATACTTCGTGTTACATTTCACAAACTAGAGCGACTAAAAGAACATCATTTGTAACTGTATAATTATTAAGTAATCTCGTCTAAGAATAAGCTATGTAATTATGATATCGTTACTTTCATTTTTGAAACTTTGTTTTTCTACTCTTTATTATTCATTATTCTTTCAGCACACTTCTTTTGTATTCGAGTGTGATATTTTTAATTGCTTTTTAGTACAATAAGTGCTATTTAAATTTCCTTCAATTACTTGCAACAGTAGATACCATACAATTATTTTAAAATATTTATAACGCATTTATAATGACATTTCTCGTGTCGCTCTAGTTTTTAACCCTATCTTACTTGTGTAAGTAAGATAAAAATATTCAGTTGTCTACCTCTCATCCAATGTCCATTCTTTACGCCCCCTAGCGAACTAAGTAAAGGCTGACTCCTAGTATTCAGACTACAGTTCCCGTGAGAGCGAGGCAGTGTTAGAGCGTGTATCGCTGAACTGTCTTGTGAAGCCAGAGTTCGTCAAGTTCAAGAAGAAAATTGTCATACAGGGGAAATAGTCGCTGTTAAAGACTGCTTTCACTTCTTCAGCTCAACAGAGTTTGCATATTCCTTGCAAGTCAACATGTATTATCGGATCATAGACAAACTTTCAACATACTTGGCTTGACTATCATTCAAATAGAGTGAATACTAGGGAGTACATCCAGAAAAGCTATTGTTCCTAACGTTCAACGCCACGTTCTGAATGCTACCTTCCCTCTCTGAAGTGAGAATTCTGATGTTCCTGCGGCAAGAGATGGCGCATCATTCTGAGGTTATTATAAATGTAATTCATGTGACCGTGAGCAACGTTTAACCCCTGATCAACTACAGCATGCCGGAGGAGCCTACATTAACAAGTGGCCATGCTCACGGGCTTCTTATTCTTGGACTTTGGCTTGTTTTGCAAGCTGTCGCTGCCCCACCTTTGCAGTTGCAGATCGGCGGGTTTTTCCCAGTCAGTGAAGACGTTCCCGAAGGAGAAATAGGGTTAGGAGTCATCCCAGCAGTCACCTTGGCTTTGAAGCATATCAACAATTCCCCAAACATCCTCCCAGATTATCATCTGACCATAGAGTGGAACGACACCCAGGTGAGAAGTGATGATTATATAATAAAATTATCTATAGTGCGATAACATACCCAAATACTTTAATTTTAATTCAAAGTCCATAATTTTAATATAAAGTAGGTACTTCAATATTTATATATTGGTTCTTTTTGGTTTAAGTGAGATAAAGTAAACGTGAATGATGAAATCAAATTTATACTTCTGTTGAAGTAACAATTCTTATTTAGTGTATGATTGGTAAAATTTCATCCCGTGTTGAATATGGTGTGAATACTTTAAATACTTGCGCCTATAATTATGATATAAATATTCTCTGTTTCCCTGTCTTAAATTATAATTCATAGCAATATCACTACAAATGCAATAGGTATTATATGAAATCAGTTAGACTAATCATGCAAAGCGAACATTATAAATTTTTTTTATGGTTATATCGATTAAACCCATCTTACTTTAGCCTTCTAGCATCCATATCAACACACTTTTTGGTCCACAGTCTTCAAAGTAGACAGATATTACGAGGAATACTCGTTGATATAAAATTGCAGGCTTTAATAACAATGTTTTGTCATCTAGAGGTATATGTTGTTCAAGATAGTTCTGTTTTTAGATTGGCGATTTTGTAATACTTCTTTCTGACTTATTCCACATTTACCAGTTGTATAAACATATTAGATGAATAAGATAGAAATAACTGAATATATATTTGTCCTATTATCATCTTCATAGTGACTTAATGTTGCTAAAGTGAATATATTTATAATATTATCATCTTCATAGTGACTTAATGTTGCTAAAGTGAATATATTTATAATATTATCATCTTCATAGTGACTTAATGTTACTAAAGTGAATATATTTATAATATTATCATCTTCATAGTGAATTAATGTTACTAAAGTGAATATATTTATAATATTATCATCTTCATAGTGACTTAATGTTACTAAAGTGAATATATTTATCATATTATCATCTTCATAGTGACTTAATGTTACTAAACTGAATATATTTATCCTATTATCATCCTTATAGTGACTTAATATTACTAAACTAAATATATTTATCCTATTATCATCTTCATAGTAACTTAATGTTACCAAACTGAATATATTTATCCTATTATCATCCTTATAGTGACTTAATGTTACTAAACGGAATATATTTATCTTATTATCATCTTCATAGTGACTTAATGTTATTAAACTGAATATATTTACCCTATTTTCATCTTCATAATGAGACTTAATGTTACTAAACTTAATATATTTACCCTATTTTCATTTTCATAATGAGACTTAATGTTACTAAACTTAATATATTTACCCTATTTTCATTTTCATAATGAGACTTAATGTTACCAAACTGAATATATCAATCCTATTATCATCCTTATAGTGACTTAATGCTACTAAACTTAATATATGTACCCTATTATCATCTTCATAGTGAAACTAAATGTTACTAAACTGAATATATTTATCCTATTATCATCCTTATAGTGACTTCAAGCTACTAAACAGAATTTTGTTTTGTACCTGTACAAGGTAAAATATTCCAATAAAAACATATGTCAGTTAGTGAGACAACGTTATGAATCGAAATACGGTAACAACTCGTTGTAGAAAATGTTTTGTGACTTGAAGTATGATTAACCAAATATCATCCTTATTGTAGTTGTTGAAAATAACATTTACTCTTTGGTAATTGGTAATAATTATAGAAAGCTTTGCCATTTCGTAAGTTGGTGTTGTTAAACAAAACATAATTTTCCTGTTATTATCTCTAAAGTAACTGAATTATTACTCTAGTGCAGTATGTAACAGTTCCCTGTCCAAATTTCTTTCCTCTGTTTAGCAGCTTCGACCATATTATTGTGGCGATTTTCGCCATATAGTAAATTAATGCCTTTAAATTGACATTATTGACCTGCCAGCGTTCCTATAGTTAATTAACGTTTTTAAGTCCATCACAATTCTACAGTAGTGGGTAACAATCCCTGTAAAAATGTATTTCCAGCAGTGACTTGACGTTACTAAACATTTCTCAAAGTAGTATGTAGCACATTCAGTTGAGAGTTTCTGTCATGTAACAAGCTGACGTTATCAAATCTACCTTAGTTAGTTATCTTACTGTAGTGGATAATAGTGACCCGTGGAAATTAATTTTAATAACGTCAACTTGCTACATTACAGAGACTTTCACAGGTAGCTGTTATTCACAATAGCAGCATAACTAATTTTTTAGTTTTAATAACGACAACTAGCTACATTACAGAGGCTTCCACAAGTAGCTGTTATCCACAATAGCAGCATATCTAAGTTTTCAATTTTAATAACGACAACTTGCTACATTACAAAGACTTCCACAAGTAGCTGTTATCCACAATAGCAGCATATCTAAGTTTTCAATTTTAATAACGACAACTTGCTACATTACAAAGACTTCCACAGGTAGCTGTTATCCACAATAGCAGCATAACTAAGTTTTATTTTAATAACGACAACTCGCTACATTACAGAGACTCTGCAGATAGCTTACCTACAATAGCAACATAAATAAATTGAGTTTTAATAACGACAACTCGCTACATTACACATAATGCCACAGGTAATTTTACCCACTGCATTAGGATAACTCATTTTTGTTCATAACTTCCCATCATTACGCGCAGTACAGTAAGAAGGTCAACTCATCAGAATGCAGAAATTTCTACGGGTAGCTTGTACCTGCAACAGTAGGATAGCTAAGTTATGTTTAATGAAACAGAACATGGTTCTCCGAGTATAATAGGTAATATATTCTCTTGGAAATCTCTATCATGTAGTGGATTAACGCTATTAAAAAAGAACTTAGTTATCCTACAGTACTGGGTAACGGCTAAATATGCAAATCACTAATGTGGGGATTTGATGCTATTAAACATCACTTATCCTACTACAGTGGTTAACAGTTACCTGTAGAAATCTCTATCATGTAGTGGATTAACGCTATTAAAAAAATAACTTAGTTATCCTACAGTACTGGGTAACGGCTAATTATGCAAATCACTAATGTGGGGATTTGATGCTATTAAACATCACTTATCCTACTACAGTGGGTAACAGTTACCTGTAGACATCTCTGTTGTGTTGTGCGTTGACATTATTAAACAGAACTTTGTGATGGGTAAAACTACATGTAGAAATACCTGATATATTGTTAATTGACATTATTAAACAGAATTTAATTATATCTTTGTGATGGGTAAAACTACATGTAGAAATACCTGCTATATTGTTAGTTGATATGATTAAACAGAAATTAATTATCTCACTGCAGTGAGCATCAGCCACCTGTGTAAATTTCTTCGTTATTAAAGTTGACGTTATTAAACATTACTTAGTTATCGTATTATAGTGGTCCTGTGAAAGTCTTTGTGTTGTAGTGATTTGACATCATTAGAGGGAACGTATTTAAACTATTGTACTGAGTAACGGCTACATGTGAAAATCTCTGCTGTGAAGTGATTTTACTCTTTGAAGCATTATTCAATTATCCTGCTGCAGTGGGTAACAGTTACACCTGAAAATGTCTGTCATATAGTAAGTTGAGGTTATTTAGCATAACTTAGTTATTTTAATGTAGTGGGTAACAGCTATCTGTATTTTTTCTTTGTAGTAAATTGACATTTTTAAACAGAACATAATTATATTTATGCAATGAATAACAACTACCTGTGGAAATCACCGCATTGTAGTGATTTGACAATATTAGAAAAAACTAAGTTGTTTATTGTAGTGGGTAACAGCTACCCGTATAAATCGCTGCCATGTAGTAAGTTGACGTTATTGAACAGAAATTAGATCTCCAAGAATGGGTATTTTATTCCTCTGAGAATTTCTGTTATTTAATGAGTTGATGTTTTTAAGCATTTTTTGGTGATTTTACTGTACTGTGTAACATACATAGTTATTTTACTGTAGTGGGTAACAGCTACTTTTCGAAATATCTTCCATTTAGTCAAATAGCATTGTTAAACTGAACGTAGTTATCCCGTAATCATCCTTCCAATCCTTTTACGTCGCCAGCTACATAGAACATAGCTTGTGACGACATTTTTCTATAGAAATCTCTTCTGTAAGTTAGTTTTTTAGTTCTTCTATTGTGAGGAAAATTTCCTGTAACTACTTTAATTTCAATTGGGATTTTGTTTCACCCGTAAAATTTTGTTAGTTGTATGTTTGGTTTTTCTAAACTATATTTCTTTTCGCACAGATATGAACTATTATCTTTTAATAACTACATGATTTTAGAAAAACAAATTTTTCAACATAAAAACTTTTCGTGTAATGATTTTGTATTATGTAAATTCATATAGTTTCATTCGGTAATTCTATTATATTTTTATTAATACTTATCTCATCGACTTGAGGCATATCTCCACAATGACCTTACATATTATTATTTGTCATATGTTAGTATGGATCAATTTTATAATTATTATTTCTCTGCTGTTGGTCTAAACATTTCTTAAAACAACTTATTATTACTGTTCTACTGTTGTAGCACGTTTCATTGTGGTGACTATATTTCTACTTTCAATTATTTTCTACTGGTGTGGAGCATTTTTCTGGAACAACTTTATGTATGCTTATTAATATATATATATCAAATCTGTCGGCGAAGAACTTGTCCATGTACCGACTTTTTATTTTCAATTAAATATTTTATGTACCAATTTAGGATATTTCCCTATAATGTCTTGCCATTTGTATCGCATAAATGTCTTTATTTATGTCAGTTTAGAATGTTTTCTGTAATAGCTTTACAGTATTAAAATTTATCCTCTTTCGGTGTGGAACACTTTGCAAATTTTATTCACGTTTTTTTTTTTTATCTGCATGGAACATTTCCCTCTAACGACTTTCATTTATTTATATTTATTTTTTTTGTGGGAGTGATTATCTATTTTTATTTATATATTTATTTTTCTCAGTATATACTATTTTCTCGTATCGATTTAAAACATTTGTTATGATTTATTTTATACAAGCGTAGAATGTATTGTCATTAACATTTATTTTCTACTTGTGTGGAATGACTCTACATTTTTTATTACAGTTTCTTTTCTTTCAGAGTGGGAAATTTCCATGCGATGGATATATATTATTAAGAATAATGTGAAGAATTTTCTTGTTTTTAGCTTAATATTATTTAATACTTCTGCAGGTATAGTGCACTGGCATACGAAGCTTCTTTTAAATTACGTAACACTACCTAGTTTTCACCCCACTTTCACATGTTCTTAGCAATTTTGAATCATTTAGTTCTGTATTAAGTTTTGTTTCTGTAATGCATTATTTACTTTATAAACACTACTGAATAGTGTCAGTTTTTCCATTCCTGGCAGCAGATGTAAATTTTACCAGTGATTAAAATGAATCGACAAGGTTTTTGCTAATGTTTAGAATTTCTATATTAATTATGCTGTGCTATATTTGAAGCACCAGTATGATGGCCGTACAGAGTTCGAATCCCAGAAATAATAGTTCTGATTAAGCGAGTAAGTATAAATTGTTAATTATTTTTACGCACAGTTTAATTGTAAACTTCTTAAGGTATCTTCAAAAACATTACCATTTTATAATACAGATTTATTTTCGTTCTGCCAAAGGTAAAATTAAAAATTCAGTCTGCGACGTAGATGCTAATTATATTACATTTCCTGTAGACTGCAGATTCGCTTATTTAAGGCTCATCAGCACAGCTTGAATCAGTAAACCAAGGAAATACAGTAAGAAACTTATAATGGTGTTGTATAACAATATTTATGGGTTTCGTAAACCTTTTTAATTGACCATTTAACAACCTACATTAACTTACGTATGTGAATAATATTATGAAAATGCGCCAAATCTGTTATTTGGTATTATATAGTGGTCCAAATGTTTGATTATTGTGTTACACGGCTAATCCACTGTGTCACATCGAATAATAATTTTCTCGCAATTCCAGAATGTGATCTACCTAACTAAATTAATTTAGGTTACTAAATTGTGAGTTAAAAGACTTAAACAATCCAAAAATATTACCATTTTGATACGGAGAGATACAAATAAATAATGATTGATTAACTCACAGTTAAAACTTAAATACGGTAGATTCGAAAATTTTGTTAGGTTAGAGTTATTCTACATTTATAATGCTCACGAGTTCTGTATTAATCCACGATGATATCATAAGTCTTCCTCAACTAGTAGAGTCATATCGAAAAGAAGGGTTATGACATTTAACGAGACATTCTAACAGGTCTAACTATAATCCCTAATTGTTTTCAAAGTATTGACTCGGAAAGAAACAAGCTATTTATTAATTTTTTTATTAGTATTCAACATTTAGTATGACAATAACAAAAAGACATTTCTGATTCAAAATGTAAAAACAACAAAAAAGTACTTTTAGAGAACCGTAACAATTAAATATTGACGTGCATACTTAAACGAAATCCGTCTGACCATTTTCTGATAATCGAGTGGTAAGAACTGCAAGAGCTTAATTCGCAAGTTGTTTTGACAGGTAAAGGAATGACAGGATCAAATCTGCCCTTTGAATGTTTTATATAGCATTCAATTGACTGAAGTCCAAATGGTATGGCAGAGAGAAACATCCATATGTCACTCACCATAAACACTTGGGAATGGTGTTAAATGGTTATTTTTCGTAATAATATGATCTCTCAATAAATGCATTTATTTGTTGTCTTGTGGTTAAATAAAAATTAGAATTGTTTTTTTTTCAATATGAATGCGATAGTCCTTAGTTTTAGACCGTGGGTTAAAATACCACACCTCCATATATTTCAAATTTTAATACATTTTACAAGTAGCAGAATAATATAATTTAAGAAACGGGTGTCTGTCTGTCCATTGTGTATGAATATAAAGAAGAAGAGAAAAAGAAGCACTCGAAAAATAATTATATGTATAGGTGTAAAGCTTAATAAGAGCAACTGTTTGTTTGTTTGTTTTGAATTTCGCGCAAAGCTACACGAGGGCTATCTGCGCTAGCCGTCCCTAATTTAGCAGTGTAAGACTAGAAGGAAGGCAGCTAGTTATCACCACCCACCGCCAACTCTTGGGCTACTCTTTTACCAACGAATAGTGGGATTGACCGTCACATTATAACGCCCCCACAGCTGAAAGGGTGAGCATGTTTGGTGTGACGGGGATTCGAACCCGCGACCCGCAGATTGCGAGTCGAGCGCCCTAACTACCTGGCCATGCCGGGCCTAAGAGCAACTGTTATGGATGAATGTTAATTTTTGTATGTGTGTGTTTTTAGGATCTGAAAAAAACGTTTTTACAGCAAAATTTTAAATCATAGTTTTCTTATAATGTTGTAGCATCATCAATTTTTTATTTTATAAAAACCGATTCTCAGAACATTATTTATGTCATTTTATTCTGATAGAAAATATCAAGTTGTTAAAATTTAAAGTGCATTTGCAAATAAACATTTTTGAACATGTTTTGTTATTGAGTTTCTAATAGGATTACTATGTAATTTCCCAAAATTTTGGTTACAGATTCAATGCTTTGTTGAGTTCTGAGAATTCTGTTAACAAGTGCAAAAACAAGTGACCAATTAAACCCTATCAAGGTAGAGATGGGTTTTAGTTTTAAAATAACTTTTAGAAATAGCAAGTCTTAGTGGCCAAATATTTGATTTAGTGTGGTTAGATGTTGTTTGGTTTTGTTTTGAATTTCGTGCAAAGCTACACGAGGGCTATCTGCGCAAGACGTCCCTAATTTAGCAGTGAAAGATTAGAGGGAAGTCAGCTAGTCATCACCACCCACCGCCATCTCTTGGGTTACTCTTTTACCAACAAATAGTGAGATTGACCGTCACATATAACGCTCCCACGGCTGAAAGGACGAGCAGATTGAAGTCGAGCACCTTAACCACCTGGTCATGCCGAGCGTGTGGTTAAATAAGAATGAGAATAGAGCAGAATACATAATTCAATAAAATTTGTCAAATTTCGACACGTTGTACTAGTATGTGTAGATCATTTAAAAATGTTAGCCGTAAAAATATTTTGGGCTACCAGGCGGCGTCAAAAATTGAAAATTCTTAAACGGTCAAACTTAGCTAATTCTGTCGTTTGAGATCAATTTGACAAGAATTGAGAAATAACCTGTACATTTGTTAAACCGCCAATCTGACTTTCTTTAGCATAGGAGTCCCTGGCGGCTCAGCGGCTAGCCTGAGGGCTTATAACGTTTCGATACCCGTGGTGAGCGGAGCACATGTAGCTCATTGTGTAGCTCTACGCTTAACAACAAATATTGGTATGTTTAATTTGACGAATTAAATCGAATACAATTTAACAATTTTACATGTTATCACAAATTATGAATTAATAATTAATGGAATAATAATTCAATTGATTTATAACTAATGATCCAATAATAATAGAGTTCCACTTTAATCTCCTGTTCCTAAGACATCATTGAGTATTATAATATCATGAAGCACATTTTGGCTCAGCAAATTTCGGTTGTTCACTCGTAGTCAGTTAAAAACAAGGATCGAATGAGACATAAAATTAAATTGAAATTCTGTTTCAGAAAATTCCTGTTTTAAAAAATACATATTACGAAAGAACTGAAGTGGTGACAGTTAATAATTGATATAATGAAGATAAATTAAACATCTACGTGATGTTATAATATGTTTTATATTTTAAACTAAATTGAAAGGTAATACTCTGATTATTTTAACATTGTTTATCTGTAGCTTTCCTGGCGGAAGCAGTCATATTTATATTAATGATTCATATTACTTGCTACATGGTTGTACCATCGGTGGACACAGCAGATAGCCCGTTGTAACTTTGCTATAAGAAAAAACAGACACAAGCTACATGGTCGATGTCAGTTGAATTGATCAACATAAATCATTCGTGATTGATATGTTGCAACATCTAAGTGAAAGTTTGATATGTATAGTCTGATTTTGTACCTATGTGCTTGTTATTGTTATCATATTTCAAAACATAATACGACTTAAAGAACTGAATGCAAAGAATGAAGCCGAAATGTATCCCTAGTATAGGTCTCATTCTGGAACAATTCAACATATCTGTGGTATTTCTAATGTAAAAAAGTAAACAGTTTAGATATATGTATATATGCTTTTATTTAGAATGTGAGACCTGCGAAATTGAGGTTAAATTGGACAGAAGGTACCTCAAAAACCAGGGCACATTTCATAACTACCAACCTTATTCAGTGTGCCCAGGTGATACAGGTCTGTTTTGTTGCTGCGTATTTTATTTTCTTTGTTTTATGTAATATTACAATTAATTATAGATATATATAAAGAAGTTTATAGTTGACTAATCGTTTCTTTCTAAACTAGAAGTATTGATAGCTAAAATAAAACATAAACCACTAGATTCAATATAAATACTACCCATTAACTAGTCGTTTCTTTCTAAACTAGGAGAAGTATTGATAGCTAAAATAAAACATAAACCACTAGATTCAATATAAATACTAACCATTAACTATTTTTTATTTATTAAATTCTTAAAGCTATTCATATAAGAAATTTATTAAATGAATTCTTGAAACACTGACGTAGAAATAACAACGGAGATACTGTTTGAATTAATAGCTATTTCGCAGTTTTGATGATTCCCATCATGCTCGAATTACGCTCTGATGTGAAGATTCTAATGTTAAGATTGATTCTCGAGTTCCTAACTCTAAACAATTATGTAAGAGTATTTCATATCGCTGTGTTGATTTGAAATTTGAGAAAAGCAAAATCTTACGGTTGTTGACATGGAAATCAGAGTGGGTTCAGAAAAAAAGAAACGCGTTATATGAGAAGAGAGACAAGTTAAATATACTACAATAACTGGAATGAAAATGGGATTCTTGGACAAAATATTTTAATACTTTTAGTACCAATTTACTAAAACCAATTGCTCAAAAAAAGGAAACTATTTTCACGAGACACTTTTTATTTTTAAGCGTTGAATCACCTCTCTTTCTTCATACATTGCTTAGATCTGTGATGCACGATAGCATTGTTTCAAAACGTTAACAGTTGTTGAAATAATAGTAATTTAATGTATACATATGTGAAAGTCCGCCTTTGTAAAAGATGAGATAAAGTAACATGTGTAAGTTATTTTGTCACAAATTAGGAAAAGTGTTATTGCATAAAAAACGTTTTATTGACGATATAAATTGTTGTATAAAGTCAAATTAGTCAAAGTATAAGTTTTAATTATTGTATGATATTGCCCTTTTTAGGGCGATTTAAACCTATAATCATGTATTGATTTTTCTGTATCAAGTTGAGTAAGATATAGTCGTTTTAGAACAGGAAATGTAATAATTTAATACTGAAAATCTTTAATCACTTAATTGAGTAAGTTTTAATTATCATATTGCCTTTGTAGGGCTAATGATAAGGAAATGTAATGTCCTTTCTAGGATGATTTAATTAATTAATAATTAATTATGTTCATGTTGAAACATGCATTGTATTAGTCATGGCTGCCTAAAAACACATTCTCTACAAAGGATGGTACTCAACTGATGATTCAGTGAATTGTGGGTTTTAGTTTTCTGGTTCACTATTTTATTACCTGAAGTATATCCAGCCAGTTGTTATAAGAATTACCTTCATTAATTACTTCTTCTGTATAGCTAGCTTACTTTTAATTAAGTGTTCTTAATTACAACTAATATTTAACAGTAAAGCTGAACTGTTTCTTAAATTTTTATCTCAGTAGTAGACGGTATATAGCGTAATGAAATTCCTAATTCACTACTTTTTCGTAAATTGGCATAATTTTAATTAAAGCTATAACTGCAGTTTATAGGGGGGATTATAAAAATAATTACCAGCAAGATGGCTCACTGAAAATACATTTAGATGTTTTTTGAAAATAATTGTTAATTATTGCTCGAAGTTATTACTCAAAAATTGTGCTCTGATTAAAATCTAATAGTCAAGTAACAGTAAATGAGTTTGAAAAATAGTTTTTTTACCTTCGTCCATCCATTTAATATTCCAGAGAAACAAGAAGTAAAGTCCTGTAATTATAGTTCCTGTCAAAAAGATAAGCATATTTTATATGATTTTGAGGTAATTATCAAGATTTACGTAGTGCTTACTTTAATCCTCCAAATAAGGTTTTTATAATCACACTATCTATTCATACTAGTATGATAATGTTTAAGCATTAGTTCCTCATTATTTATTTCAGATGACACGATTCTATTTCAGACCTAGTTCTGATAATCTTAATACGTTCATTTTTCAGAATTAATTATCGTTTTAATTAATATTTTTCTACAGAATAATAGATCTTAATGATCGTCATGTTCGTTTGAACTCAAACATATAATGATGTTTACAGCTATTAACTTATTTATAGTTTTATATGCGCTGCAAGTGCAATTGTGTGAGGTTTTCTGATATACAAAAAAATTCCAACAATTATGCCTATTTTTTTTAATTTTGCTTTCTGTAATGAGCAGTTTATAGTATTTAAGGTAAAACTAAATTATTTCAACGGTAACTCTGAAGGCTTATAATGCTAACAATCAGGTTTCGATACTGTTAGTGGGCACAGCGCAGAGAGTTCATTGCGTAGTTTCATAATAAAACAATCAAAGTATAAAGACATAACGTGTAAGAAATAGGATTAATTATACGAATCTTAAAATCAATTTCTCAAACTTCTTTAGAATACATTTTCATGATGTTAAATTTTCGTTACTAAAGTTTACAAACATTGTGAAACATCACAACAAATCTGTTATTATCATTTTTAAATGGCATAAAAAAGTTTAAGGTGTGTAAGCTTTTTATAAGCTGTTTATCATACCTTAGCTTGCCTGAAGAGCTCTGGCTTGAGCGAAACGCGTCGTCGGCAATGGATATGACAAATATGATATGGTTGGAATACTATTATTATATAATGTTCTAATTCTTGAAAACTACTAACGGACTAGATAAAAAATGTAGTTTTTTAAAATTGAAACAGGCCTAATACTAATGCCTTAAGACATTATCTTAATAGGTGTTTCACGGAAAGACATCAATTAATACCACTTCACACAACATTCTATGTTTCATTTAAATCAATGCTGACGTGGCTTTAAAATGTTCATAGTTAGTTCGAAACCATTGTTGACAAAACTTTTCAGTTGTCTTTGTTATTTCGAAAGCATTGTATATGAAAATTCTCACTACACTTTTTTCAGATATAATTCACTATAAATAATATTTCATATTTTCGTTAGTTCTCACCCACTACAGGCTTTTCAATACATCATGTTCAATCTAAATCACTGCAGACGAGGCTTTACGTTTCACTTTATTCGTTCTGAGTCACTGCCAACGAGGATTTTTGTTGTTATTTTTAAGCCACTGCAGACGAGGCTTTTCAATACTTATCGTTAGATTTCACTTTGTTAGTGTAAACCACAACCGAAGAAAACATTTAATTCTGTTTAAACGGTCGTCTATGAGACTTAAATTCAATTTGTTCAATCTAACGCACTTTAAACGAGGCTTCTTTCTCAAATATCTTCATGCTGTCTAAATTGTTAATTGAACTAATCATGTGACTGAACATAGAATTCCTCATGGTGAATGTGATATACAATTTGAACCAAAAATTATAAATTTTCTCATGAAGAAACGTTGCTGGAATATCCAAACCTTATCTGTTGTTGGCAAGCCCTGTGTTAAGGATAGGAAACATGTGCAGTTGGCCGTGGTGCCAAATGTTCGACGATGCCATATACTCTGTGGAGGAGGGGGGTCTAATATGATTAGGGCCTAACTTTCAGCCTAGGGCACCATCAGTGGTTGCCTTTAACCTCGATCTTCTTATCTAGTGGTAGCTTTTAATTAAAACATTCTTTCCCAACTTCACTGTTATTATTATTTTCTGTAGTCAAACAAACATGGACGTTTTAATAAACCATAAATACAAGCATTCCAAACACAAATAACTAAGATACTAGAATGTCTTTGGAGAAGGGTAAGTTTGAACATTTCGAAATAAGTTGCTGAACGGGAACCAGTTCGTTACTATTTTAAAAATACGGAGATAATCTTATTTTTACTGCCGTCCCATAAGATAGGAATGAATTGAAATGGGTCTACAACCAAAAACCGTATCAGTCC